>NC_056733.1:823500363-823722863 GCF_019279795.1 Protopterus annectens
TTTAGCCTCCAATCAATATCCACTAGTTTTATCAAAATTCTCCTAAAAAAATAAAACCTACCACCCTCCCTGCTGACATCCTCCCTGCAGAGTGCCTACAAATAGCTGCAGATGCCATTGCATATCCCATATCTATCCTTATCAGCAGAACTACTTCTACTTCTTCTTCTATCGGCTGCTCCCGTTAGGGGTCGCCACAGCAGAACAACTGTTTCCATTTCTTCCTGTCCTCTGCATCTTACTCTGTCACACCAACCGCCTGCATGTCCTCTCTCACCACATCCATAAACCTTATCTTAGGCCTTCCTCTTTTCCTGTTACCTCGCAGCTTTATCCTTATCTTTTTCCCAACATACTCTGCATCCCTCCTCAGCACATGTCCAAACCAACTTAATCTTGCCTCTCTGGCTTTGTCTCCAAACTTTCCAACCTGGGCTGACCCTCTAATATACTTATTCCTAAGCCTGTCCATCCTCGTCACACCCAGTGCAAATCTTAACATCTTCAACTCTGCCACGTCAAGCTCTGACTCCTGCCTTTTTGTCAATGCCACTGTCTCCAACCCATATAACATAGCTGGCCTCACTACCCTCTTGTAGACCTTCCCTTTCACTCTTACAGGTACTCGTCTGTCACAAATCACTCCTGACACTTTTCTCCACCCACTCCATCCTGCCTGTACTCTCTTCTTTACCTCTCTTCCACACTCACCATTACTCTGAACTGTTGATCCCAAGTACTTATACTCATTCACCTCGCCATCTGTACTCCCTGCATCCTCACCATTCCTCTGTCTTCCCTCTCATTCACACACACATATTCTGTCTTAGTCCTGCTGACCTTCATTCCTCTTCTCTCTAGAGTATATCTCCACCTCTCCAGGGTCACCTCCACCTGTTCCCTATTCTCACTACAGATCACAATGTCATCTGCAAACATCATAGTCCACGGGGACTCCTGTCTCGTCTGTTAACCTGTCCATCACCATTGCAAATAAGAAAGGGCTCAGAGCTGATCCTTGATGTAATCCCACCTCCACCTTAAATGCATCTGTCACTCCCACTGCAGACCTCACCGCTGTCGCACTAGCCTCGTACATATCCTGTACCACTCTTACATACTTCTCTGACATTCCCGACTTCCTCATACAATACCACAACTCCTCTCTAGGCACCCTGTCATATGCTTTCTCTAAATCCACAAAGACACAATGCAACTCCTTCTGACCTTCTCTGTACTTCTCCATCAACACTCTCAGAGCAAATATCGCATCTGTAGTGCTCTTTCCTGGCATGAAACCATACTGCTGATCACTAATCATCACCTCCCTTCTTAACTTAGCTTCCACTACTCTTTCCCATAACTTCATGCTGTGACTGATCAGTTTAATCCCTCTGTAGTTGCTACAGCTCTGCACATCACCCTTATTTTTAAAAATCGGTACCAAAACACTTTCTCCATTCCTCAGGCATCCTCTCACTTTCCAAGATTTCATTAAACAATCTAGTTAAAAACTCGACTGCCATTTCACCTAAACACCTCCATGCTTCAACAGGTATGTCATCTGGACCAACAGCCTTTCCGTTCTTCATCCTCTTCATAGCTATCCTTACTTCCTCCTTGCTAATCCACTGCACTTCATGATTCACCATCCGCACATCATCCAACCTTCTCTCCCTCTCATTCTCTTCATTCATCAACCTCTCAAAGTACATTTTCCATCTGCTCAACACACTCTCCTCCTTGTGAGTACGTTTCCCTCATTATCCTTTATCACCCTTACCTGCTGCACATCTTTACTAGCTCGGTCCCTCTGTCTAGCCATTCGGTACAGGTCCTTTTCTCCCTCCTTAGTGTCCAACCTTTTATACAACTCTTCATACGCCTTAACCTTAGCCTTCACCACCTGTCTCTCTTTGCCATGCACCTCATCTCCTTATACTCTTGTCTACTTTCTTCATCTCTTTGACAATCCCACTTCTTCTTCGCCAATCTCTTTCTCTGTATACTCTCCTGTACTTCTTCATTCAACAGAACCTTTTCCGAAAATGTTATCCCCTCCCTCTGGAAAATATCCCACGTCATTCCACTCCATAAAGTTGGTAGCTGAATAGACATGTCCAACTTTAGACCCATTGCCATTCTTTCCCCACTAGCCAAAATAATGGAGAAATGTGTACACAAGCAACTGATGCAGTACCTTACACAGAATAACTTACTATCCAACTCCCAGCGTGGCTTCAGGCTATACCACAGCACCACCTCAGTCCTCCTTTCCTTTACTAATGCCATAAACAATAAGAGAAATGACAATAGGCTAACCTCCGCCCTCTTCCTTGACCTATCAAAAGCCTTTGACATGGTCAGCCATGAACTTCTCATTCTTTTTGTAAAATCCATTTCCCTCAACACGCACACTATCCAGTGGTTCCAGTTCTACCTAACTGGTAGACAACAGGCGGTACTATGGCAGGGCAAACTCTCCAGTCAACTGCCTCTCACACTTGGTGTCCCTCAAGGCTCCATACTAGGCCCACTACTCTTCTCTATTTTTATCAATAATTTTCACACTGCTGATTCCACTCTCATCTGTTCAGCCACCTCCCCATCCGAACTACAAATCTTAACCCAAAATACATTTAATACTGTTGAGAACTGGCTCGCCAACCAACGCCTGCTACTGAACCCCAGTAAAACTAAACTTCTACTCATCACCCCCACTAGTAGATCTGCCACACTTTCATTCTCCGTCACGTCTAACAATGGCACCACTATCTCCCCAGATCAACATACTAAACTTCTATGGGTTATCATAGACAGTAATCTCAAATTTGACCTACAGGTCAACAAAACCATACAGACCGTCAATAAGAAGCTTGGATCACTGTATAGAAACAAGATACTCTTAACCCCACTAGCTAGGATTGAAATCGTCCAATCACACCTACTCTCTACTCTTTTATATGCCTCACCTGTACTCTCAAACCTCTGTAAAACCGAACTAAGTAAGCTGTCCCATAGCTGCAACCATATTGCCAGATTCGCCACTGGCACCACCTATAGAACCCATCACTGCCAGAACCTGAAACAACTAGAATGGCTAGAACTGCCCAGCTTAATTAAATTCAATCAACTCTTAATAGCCCACAAAGTTATGTACAACCCTAAAGATACACCCCCCTCTTATAAATATTATTAAGCCATATAGCAACCTGAGATCCCTACGGTCAGCCGACAAATTACTGATCCAAACCCACAAAGCTAATAACTCAACTGGTGAATCCCTGTTCACCAACTTTGCTGGCAAAACCTGGAATGCCTTGCCAAACTATATAACCCTACAATCCTCCAAAAGTGTCTTCAAAAAAAACCTCAAACAGTATCTCAAATTGAACTGGCTATGCCTATGTACCAGTCCGGATTAAGTTATAAAACAATAGCATAATCAGTAATTTATCATAACATCGAACTACATCACCATGCTATATATCCAATCGTACTTGTAATTGTGTCTGTCCATGAGAACTGTGAGTCCCTACTAGGGAACATTACTAAACCAATGCACATAAGATATATTACCACTTTGTTTTTATATAGTCTAATTGTTTTCTAACTTCTTGTGTAAACTTTTGTATGTTTGACTATATGTGGAGCTTTTCTCCCTGGGCCTCTGCTGAAAATGGACATGTATCCAGTCGGATTATCCTGTAAACAAATGTTAAATAAATAAAATAAAATAAAATGTACATACATATAAGGAGGCAGCAGCAAACCATCTCAATGTGTGTCTGTAAAGAGAACCTTACCTCTGTGGTTTTAGGGGCCCTTTGGCCTTTATCTTTTGCAGGAGATATTTATGTGTCACAGAATGTAATACCTTTCAGGAATAAACATGTGTTGGATCCTTATATGCACTGATCTGTGTTGTTTTTGGTTGTTTTGTTTTTTTGTTTATACTTGCATACTTCAGATGTACTGGTTATGGTTTTACTTGAAGAGATGCATTGACTCACCTTCGTAGTATAGTTTGTGCAGCAGTTTTGTTTTGTGCATTTAAGATTTAGAAGACAATTAACAGAAATGATTAAAAGAAATAAAACCATTGTAGCTTTGACTTGTTATGGTAATGTGTCGTCTGTTTGTTTCATAATTCTCTTGACACCATGCTTCTGTTTTGCAGCCAAAGGAACCCTCAGTGAGGATACCATCCGACTGTTCCTGCAGCAGATAGCGGGGGCCATGAAGATGTTGCACAGTAAAGGTGTCATTCACCGTGACTTGAAGCCACAGAACATTCTGCTGTCCTATGTGGGAAGCAAGAAGTCCAACCCAAGCAACATCCGCATCAAAATAGGTGAGACGTTTGCAGCTTTCCTTCTTGTGTGTTTGACTTTTCTTTTTTTTTTTTTTAGATCAGTAGTGTCAGTTTAAGTAGTTTCAGACTTCTTAAACTTTAATTTACATTCCAAGTACTCAGGCTGACTGCATTATTACTTGTTGTTAACGTTGTAGTTTTGACATGGTAAACTCCACAGGTTATTTGTAATCTACATTTGCATTTATCGTGGTCTCCCCGTTTATGTTCATCTTGTATTCCTTTCCAGCTGCTACAGCCAGAAGATATGGTTCCCATCATGGGAGGAATGCAATAACCATTTACTGGTGACAAGAAAGTGGGAAAAGTCAGTGCTACTTTAGTTAAAACATCCTGTTTAGCACTGTGGTTCAGGAAAACCACTGCAGAGTGCAGTGAATATAGTATATCTTTCAGGATCTGTAAACTCAGTTTCTCTGCTGTTGCTGCTTTAAGTGAAAAGTTTGTACACACGCATGCACGCACATGGACTGCCCCCCCCCCCACACACACACACACACACATGTGCATTGTAACAGAAGACATAGGCACGCACACATGTTCACAGACACAGTCATACTAGTCACGCATACAGATACACACATTCACATATACACACATGCAGATCTACAGTCACAGCACATATTCACTGGCTACTGGCTACACATTTCTAAAAGTATAGTGGGAAATGCTGAAACAAGCAAGGGGTCTAGAAGGAAAAAAGAAAGAAAGGAATTGGACCCATTTTAAGGAAGTTGCTATGGTCATTGATGACTTGGGTAGGTTATAATTAGTATGTCAGTAGCATTCCATTAGTACAGTGGATATAAAAAGTTTACACATCCTGTTAAAATGCCAGGTTTTTGTGATATAAAAAAAAAAACAAGACCACAGTAAATCATTTCAGAACTTTTCCCACCTTTAATGTGACCTATAACCGGTACAATTCAATTGAAAAATAAATCTGTTAGGGGAAAAAAATCTAAAAAATAAAAAAGTGTGCAATACACTGGTTGCATAAGTGTGCACATGCTTAAACTAATACTTTGTTGTGTGTGCACACCCTTTAACTAATACTTTGTTGAAGCACCTTTTGATTTAGTTACAGCATTCGGTCTTCTTGGGTAGGAGTCTATCAGCATGGCACATCTTGACATGGCAATATTTGCCCTTTTTTCCTTGCAAAAACACTCCAAATCTGTTAGATTGCAAGGGCATCTCTTGTGCACAGCCCTATTCAGGTCACCCCACAGATTTTCTATTGAATTTAGGTCTGGGCTCTGGCTGAGCCACTCCAAAACTTTAATTTTCTTCTGGTGAAGCCATTCTGTTGTTGATTTCGATCTATGCTTAGAGTCATTGTCATGTTGAAAGGTGACATTCCTCTTCATCTTCAGCTTTCTAGCAGATGCCTGATGGTTTTGGGCCAAAAGTGACTGGTATTTGGAACTGTTCATAATTCCCTTCACCTTGACTAAACTCCCAGTTCCAGCTGAAGAAAAGCAACCCCAAAGCATGATACTGCCACCACCATGCTTCACCGTGGGGATGGTGTTCTTTTGGTGATGCAAAGTGTTGTTTTTGTACCAAACGTACCTTTTCGAATTGTGGCCAAAAAGTTCAACCTTGGTCTCATCAGACCATAACACATATTTCCACATGCTTTTGGGACACTTGATGTATTGTTTTGCAAATTTTAGCCAGGCCTAAAAGTTTTCCTTTATAAGAAAAGGCTTCCGTCTTGCAATCCTACCCTCATAGTCCAGACGTTAAGAATACAGGAGATAGTTGTCGCATGTAGTACACAACTAGTACTTGCCAGAAATTCCTGCAGCTCCTTCACTGTTGCTGTCTTGGCAGCTTCCCTGACCAGTTTTCATCTTGTCTTTTCATCAATTATGGAGGGACCTCCAGTTCTTTGCAACGTCACTGTTGTCCCATATTTTCTCCACTTTTTGATGACTGTCTTCACTGTGTTCCATGGTATATCCAATGCTGTGGAAATGTTTTTGTACCTTTCTCCTGATACCTTTCAACAATGAGATCCCTTTGATGCTTTGTAAGCTCTCTGCGAACCATGGCTTTTGCTGTAGCAGCAACTGAGTAAATGTCAGGAAAATCCTACTAGGACAGCTGCACTTTATTTGGGGTTATTCAGAGTCTCTTTAATTGATAGCAGGTGTGTACCCAAGAAGACTAAATGCTGTAATTAAATCAAAAGGTTCTCAACAAAGTATTAGTTTAAGGGTGTGCACACACAACAAAGTATTAGTTTAAGCATGTGCACACTTCTGCAACCAGTGTATTGCATGTTTTTTTATTTTTTATATTTTTCCCCTAACAGATTTGTTTTTCACTTGAATTGTACAGGTTATAGGTCACATTAAAGGTGGGAAAAGTTTTGAAATGATTTATTGTGGTCTCATTTTTTATATCACAAAAACCTGGCATTTTAATAGGGGTGTGTAGACTTTTTATATCCACTGTATGTCTGATGCTGCATTTCAAGGGGTTGTTGAGGTTTAAGTTCTAGCAGTAACACTGTTCCACAGATGGCAGTGGAGTTTTTATGCATTCAGTTCTGTAGCTGCCTTAGAACCGTCAAGTACACGGTGGTAAAACAAAAATCTTTTTCAAAAGTAGTGTCTTATATAATTAATATCAAATCTTTTATAGTGTACTTTAGCTTTTTTATTCTTTATTGTCATACTTGTTCCTGTCTTATGAACCAAGATGTTTCCCTTTTTAGTCTGTACTGGCATTTATTTTTGTTTGACAGATTAGCAGCTTGTTGGTTTTGTACTGAGGTCATCTGCAGACAGGGTTGCCAGACGTCCCTATTTGGGCGGGACTGTCCCGAGATCAGCAGCCTGATCCCGAGTCCCACCCTGCCGGTTTAAATCCTGGCCAGCCTCCGCTTTGTTTATTTATTTATTTATTTAATTGTCCCGTATACCTGGCATACGGGCCAATCAAAAATTGCTAAACACGGAGCTTCTTGTGTTCCGCATTAAACACGAAAAGCTCTGTGTTTAGCGATTTTTGATTGGCACATATGCCGGTATATGGGCCAATCAAAAATTGCTAAACACGGAGCTACTTGTGTTGAATGCGGAACTGCAATGCATTTTTTTTTTTTTTTTTTTTTTTTTTTTTTGGTCTTCACTTGCCTTGAAGACCTTTTTTTTTGTTCTTCACTTGCCATGAGAGACCTTTTTTTTTTGTCCCTACCTGGGGGGCTGGAAATCTGGCAACCCTGTCTGCAGATAACTCCTTACTGTCCTGAATTGTTATCTTTGTGCTATGTAATGTTATCTTTGTGTTGGCTTATGTAGATTTAATGGTACATTGTTGTTCACATACAGCTGAGTGTACCATAGGTAACGTGGAGGTCAAGTAGTTTAAAAGAGATTTCATATTACTTTTTCCATCACAGGGCTTTCAAGGTCAGGTTAGAGGTTGTGCTTTTAATAGCATGTGTTTTTTTGGCACAAATAAGTCTTGAAAAAATATGTTAATTGAGGCACAGCAACTGTGTATATTTGTGTGTTTTGGGAAAAAGAGCAGTACAGCAGGTGGAAGTTATAGATGCATTTGCTGCTGCCTTAGTGTTTTGAAACTTCACCCCAACTGAGTTTCCTGCCTTGACACATCCTGCAACATGTCTTTTAGGTATTAGCTCTAGGATGCAAATATTAACATATATAAGCGTGTGTGCGCGTGCGCACATCTGTATGTGTGTATATGTATATTTGTGTATGTGTATGTGTAAATGTATATATTTTGTTTAATTTGGGAAAGACAAACCCATTAGAAGCAACTGCCTTTTTCATTGGTGTCCTTGGAGCACTGAGTAGTTATGTGAGTAAGTACTATGGAATGAAGCTTGCTAACAGTTCAGAGCTTCAACCCTGTCTGCTAAACTGCCAACAATGTCTATTTGTATGGGGATACACATATGTGTGAAGTTGAAGTAGTCAATTTTTTTATTTTTACTTGAGTCCGTTATTTAGCTGAAGTGGAGGTAATTATTTTTGCGACACTGGGGAAAGAACAGTTGTGTAAGTTAAGCTTACCATAACCCTAGATGTTTGAATACATCAATTTTTGTAGTAGCCTAAGCTATATGGGATGTATTCTACCAAGGATTAAATGTCTGGCCAGACCTCTCACCCATACATCTGAGGAAGCATAAGAGCATACTAGTGTAAAAGTAGATAACTCAACCAATCAGGGAGAAATCTCAACAGAATCAGGGACAAATCCAGAAAAAAGTCAGGGACACTCTTAAAATATTAGCTCTGTTAACTTGAGGCATTAACAGAATTAGAGAATGTGAATTAATATACATTTCCTGAAATAAAATAATTCTTCAGCTCTTAATTATTGTCATTGTTTATTAAGTATAATTCAGCACTTTTTGTCCAAAAGACACCAGTGTTAAGAGGGATTAAGAGGGACAGGGCTAAAATTTGAGTCAGAATCAGGGACGTTCCCTGAAAATCAGGGACATTTGAGAGGCATGTTAACAGTAACTGGCACCAAAAGTCAGAGTTTTCTTGCCTCACAATGGAGGGTAGAGCCCTAAATGTTTTAAGTGATAGGAAAGTAGAGGAAAGACAGGGATAAGGTGAAACCCCACCCTGACAGTGAATTAGGTTAAGAAAAATAAGAAAGGGGGTGGGGGAAGGGGGGTTAGTACTCCAACAGCGATATATTCAAACATCTACTGTTACGGCAAGTTTACTTACACAGTTTGCACTGTGTTCATCATTAGAGCACTGTTGCAGTAGCCTAAGCTAAGATGATTACCAAGGCTTAGAAAGGAAAGGAGGAGGAAGGAGGTTTACAGTCCAGGAGTCACTGGAGGGTAGTGCTAGGAAAGCGTGCTGTCAGTCTGGAATAAAGCTCAGTCTTGTGATATTTGGTGAATGTGTGTACAGATAACCAAGTTGCTGACAAGAGAATACTTTCTAGAGTCGACTTCTTTTCAAAACGCTGTAGAAGTAGCCAAGGCTCTCCACATCCCTCACACCCCCAACAAAGGTATCCATCGTTAAAAACTTCTCCAAAGCTAATTTTGGGCTCCTAAAAACAGAGGTGGCTAACTTCACAGCACCCATGCAAATGGAGAATAGTTGCATGACCGCCAAATCATACACCAATGCACTGTACGAACACAAATCCATGGATCTTGCCATGCCCAGTAAAACTACGACGCTCTCAAAAAAAAAGGAAGCCAATCTGGTGGTCCCCTGCCATAAACAAACTCTACAACAGAAGGAGGAAACTGATGCGGAATAAGGTGAAGTCCCAAGACTGGAAAACCTCCCTTATCAGTCTCAACAAAAGGTTGAGATCTATCATTAAATCCTTTAAAGCTAGCTATGAAAACAGAATTGCAACAGATAATAAAGACAACCACAAGGCCTTCTATAGTTATGTAAAGAATCTCCATGGCAATACCCAGATTTGCTCTGAGCTACTGCACAATGGTACCTCCTGTACTGAGCCAACAGATATTGTATGCTAACTTTACCCCCCCCCCCCCAAAGGACCAATCATAATACCAGTAGATTGTCAGGCACCCAGTATTACTGCTGCACAGGTTAAAGCAACACTGTCCAAGGCCAAGAATACAGCTTCTATTTGACCTGACTGTGTTCTACATGAACTACAGAGTGAACTGGCACCTCACCTGTGTGTCCTGTTCAGTCACAGCCTCACCTCAGGCTTTGTCCCTACTGAATGGCACACTGCTACAGTTATCCCTCTCCACAAAGGAGGAGCGACTACAAACCCCGGGAACTATCACCCCATTAGCCTGACGGGTCTGATATGCAAAGCTATGGAACGCATCATCATGGACCTAATAAACAAGGATAAGCTAGGCATCAACCCCTATGTTATTAGGTGGGTTGCAAACTGGCTCACAGATAGAATCCACAGTGTGAAAGTAGCTGACTCCAAGTCAGACTGCCGACCAGTCATGAATGGAGTCCCACAGGGTTCGGTCCTGGGTCCTCTCCTGTTTGGAGTCTGCTTCTCTGAAGTCCAGGCCAACACGAAGGGACTCTGGTTGACAAAGTTCGCAGATGATTGCAAGTTGGGAGCTATTATTAACTCCCCAAGTGATGTTGACATCCTGCAGAAAGGCCTCAATGAGACCAATGACTGGTGTCAGAACTATGGCCGTAAGCTCAATGCCAAAAAATGTGTCTTCATCTCCTTTGGGAAATACCCGGTTCCCTTGAATTACCACATTGATGGCAGTCCACTGAACACAGAAGATGTTATAAGAGATCTGGGAACACTGGTTGTCAGCAACCTCTCTTTTGACCACAACGTTGCCACTGTGTTCAGAAAGTCCTTCTATGTGGCACATCTCATTACTAAGGGTTTTGCATCCAGGAAGAAAGAGGTCATTGTCTCCCTCTACTCTTCATTAGGCCAATCATCGAGTACAATGCCCCATTTGGCATGTACCTCACTAGACACCTGCAACAACTGGAGAGGCCGCAAAAGTACCTCACAGAGAGGATCCTAGGCCTTAAACACTTGTCCTAGATGGACAGACTCAAAAAACTCCAGCTATTCTCTGTCTCATATTGCCTACTTAGAGGCTATCTCTGCTTTACTTACAAAACCATGTCTGACCCAGCTCTGTTAGAAATGCTACATCTAAAGAAATCCCAGTCCCTCTGCACCACACACTCCAGAGACTTCAACCTCATTACCACACTCAACAGAACATGCTGGAGGGACAAGTTCATAACCCAGAGACTGCCCATGCTATGGAATAGACTTCCCATACTTGTTAAGCCGAGCACCTCACTGGCCCTCTTCAAGAGAAATCTTGATGAGTGGATGGGAAATAGAAAATTCACTCCGGGGATCACTCCAGTGGCTCTACTCAACAGAGGCACTAGGAACTAAGGTTGGGTGGCACGATGCCAGGTTAATCCTATGGGCTAGGCTTGTAAAGGCTACAGGGCCATTAGCCTAGTACACACCTATGAACCTATGAAAGTGAGCATTCACTTTGGAAGGAAATGTCTTTTTTATAATGAAACTGGGTAGCATGGAATAACCATCTAGAAATAGTCTTTTTTGATCCTGGATGGCCCTTTTTCTTACATTATAAGGAAATGAAGAGTTGATTTGAGAATCTAAAGTCTTTATTCCTAGCAGTGTAGTAGCCTAGTGGCCTCTGGACACCCAAAATATGCACAATTCTTTCCACTTTATTTTTTAGATCTGGAAAAAAAAACACAGTAAAATGAATAGATTAATTTAAGGTAAAAATCTGATAATCATCTTTGGCGTAAAGGAAGGGGTGGTTCATAAGGACATTCTGTCTTTATGAAAGGTAAGATAAGGTTGTGTTAACATTAGAGCTTGCAGTTCAGTCTTCTAGCCAAAGTCAGAGTAGTTAGCAACGGTTTTCCAGGTTAGCAAGTTTAAGCCAGCATGATGAGCTAGTCTGAAGGGAACAGTATATGTTCTTCAAGAAAAAGTTAAAATCCCAAGGAGGAGTCACCTGTTTTCTAGATGGACAAATGTGCAGCACCCTTTCAAAAAACTGTTTTACCTGAAATAAAGAAGAAAGGGGGACCCAGAGGCAGACAGGTAAAACTGTCTGCAAGATTAATCTTAATACATAGTAAGAAAGGCCAGATTTTAGCAGTTTATAAAGGTATTGAAGAACCAAATGAAATTCTTCTGTAAAAGGGTCTTTGTTCTTATTATGGCACCAATCAGAAAATCTCTTTCCTTTGGCCAAATAAGATTTTTAGCAGCAAGTTTCTTAGCCTCTTGTAATACCTGCTGCAGGTCTTATGAAAGTAAGTGTATTAGAGGCATTACAATTCCTCCAGGCTGTTAAATGAGGACTTTGTTGGTTGGGGTGAATTAGAGGTCCATTGCCCTGTGTGAGCAAGTCTGTCTTGTAAGGATGCATGTCGTGATTGCCTTTTGGTTATTTCCAAGAGAGAATCACTGTTGGTTGGGCCAAAAGGGAGTTACCAGAATTGTTTTTGGAGAGTCCTTTTAATCTTTAAAAATACTGTGGCTTTCAGAGGAAAGGGGGAGGGGGCATACAGAAACAAACCCGTTCAAGAAAAGGAGAAGGAATCTGTCTTGCAGGCCTTTCTCTGAGGAGTCCTGGAGCAGCATTGAGAGCCTGAAGTTCAGAGACTCTATTGGCTTAAGTGAGAACCAAAAGGAGCACCATCCTCTAAGTACAATGTTGTAAGGAAGCTGAAGAAGCAGGCTGAAAAGGAACCTTAATCAATTTTTCAAGAAAAAAACTGAGATCCCAAGAAGCTTGGATACGCTTCCTAGGTGGCCTGATAAGAAGGACGGCTTTAAGAAACTGCTTGACCTCAAATCTAGAGGCCAAAGGAGGATGTAAGGGCAGACAAACAGAAACTGCTGACAGGTGAACTTTTTAACTGAAGAATACGGTAACCCAGCATGGAGCAGACCACACAAATAAGAGCCTCCACAGATAGGGGATCCTGATGGTGAGAAAGGCACCAGACAGAAAATATTTTCCATTTAGACTGATATGATTTTCTGGTAGTGGGTTTCCTGACCTACTGCAAAACCTGAAGCACATCCTCAGAAAAGAGGTGCCTAAAAGGGATCAGGACCCTATCACGTGCAGTGTTAATTTGAAGAGTGGACAAGTAAGGATGGGTAGGAGATCCCTTGTCCTGTGTGAGAGGACCCACCTGGTGAGGTAACCTGGTGACTGCACTTTGCCAAGTGAGAAAGGAGGAGTAACCAGTGCTGTCTGGGCCAAAAGGGAGTCACCAGCAAGATTTTGTGAGAGTCCTGCCTTATTTTGTGCTAGACTCATGGTAAGAGAGGAAGGGGAGCAAAGGCATAGAAAAACAGTTCCTTGCACGGAAAAGACAGGGCATCCACTTTCCAAGCCGGAGGACTTGGGACTCTGGAATAGAATAGAGGAAGTTGTTTGTTCAGAGTGGAGGCAAAAAGATCTACCTGAAGAATTCACCACCAGTGGACAATGTCCAGGCACACATCTCTGTAAAGCATCCATTTGTGAGCTTGTGTGCTAGACTTGCTCAAAGAGTCTGCCACAAGATTGTGCTCTGAGGGAATGTAAACTGCCTGAAGGGTCATTTGATACTGGACAGCTAGACCCCAGACCTGAACAGCTAGTCTACAAAGAAAGTAGAACATTGCACCCCCTTGCTTGTTGACACCCCACATCATTGTAGTATTGTCTGTGAATATTTTGAGGGGCCCAGGATGAAAGAGGGAATGAAAAGTCTAAAGAGCCAGAAACAGTGCCCTTATCATCTTTATACTGATATGGTCCGACCACTGATGAAGAGACCAGAGACCCTGAACCTTGAGGGGGCCAAAGGAGGCACCCCATCCCCTGTCTGAGGTATCTGTAAAGATCTCTTGAGTCATCACTGGGGCTTCGAAAGGAAGCCTGGAATTGACAGAAAGTTGATGAATCCTCCACTGAAGCTCAAGCTGGAGACAGGGAAGGAAATATCCTAGGAAGTCCAGGGGGTGGCAATGTTGGAGCCACACTGACTTAAGGAACCACTGAAGCATTCTCATGTGGCACTTGGCCAGAGGAAGCATGGGAGTGGTGGAAGCCATGAACCCGAGAACCCTGAGAAATTACAAAAAACTATAAATTCCACTGTATCCATAGGTCTTCCAACAAAAAATGCAAAGTAAAAGTAAGAAGGAACGAACAGCACAGCTAAAACGGCAAGTTATTATTTATTAAATACAAAGTAAGTGCTTTCGTGCATAAGCATTTCTTCAGACTGACTTCAAGGAAAGCAAGAAACAACTTAAATATAATCTAAAAACTGAAAACACATCACTAGGGCCTTATTTAAAAGAATGCAAAATTAAGCATTGATTTGTTACCGTAGTATTTAATAGAATTTGATGTCAACTGTTTTTATTGTGAATTTTGATTGGATGTTTTTAGTGTTTTTCTTTTTTTTTTTTTTGTGTGTGTGTGTGTGTGTGTTCCTTCTTACTTTTGCTAACCCTGAGAAAATCTCTGACTGTGATTGAAGCCAGGGGAAGAATAGACTGGAAAAAAGGCAGTGAGAGACGGGGCCTTTGGAGGAAGCAGAGATGCCAGCATGGGGATAGTTTGAAGCCTGCAACTGAGGAGAATATGATCCTGAGAAGGTGACAGAACTGATTTCTGGAAGTTTATGGTGAACCCCAGGCTCTGTAATAAGGAAATAAACTGAACATCCTGAATCAGAGTCGGTGGAAGAAGTTTGTGAAGAGTGTGTTAATACCCTGGGCCTTCCACTGTTGCATATGCCTAGTCAGGTACTTGCCTAAGGGAGCATTGTACTTCATGGTTCTGGTAAAGGATGAGTAGAGTGGTATTGTAACTTCCTTGGATTTGGATATTGTACCTTTTTTTGGTAGGTTGAGGGACAGTGAATGATTTTATTACTACCCTGGCTACATGTTTACTGTCTGCATATGTTCCTAGTTCTCTAACTACCAGGTCATCTCTTAGAGGTGTCTTATAAATGGAGTAATTTGCCTGGGTAGACGTTTTCCCAAAAGGCACTGTAATGCACATTTTTGCATTGATTTTTATTCTTTGACTTTGGCACCAGTCACTTGTCTGTGTTAGACCCTCTTCCAAAATGTTAGTATCATGGGGGTAATTTATGATAGCTCCCAATTTGCAGTCATCTGAGAACTTAATGAGCCAGAGGCACTTGACAATAGCCTTGATCTCTGAGAAGTGGTTGCCAAATAGGAGTGGGCCCAGCAAAGAGCCCTGTAGTACTCCACTGGTGACCTGCCTCTAGGTGGAGGTCGTCTCACCAATCATGACTTCTTTGGTCCTATCTTTGACACATCTGGCAGTCCATCAAGTTGTGTAGGGATTTATACCTTGTTCAGTGAGTTTATTCACAACACCAGAGCAGAATATTGAGTCAAATGCCTTAGCTAGGTCTATGTAGGTGGTATGCACTGTTTTCCCTTTATCAGTTGCCTTGGTTACCTTCTCAAGGAAGTCTGTCAGGTTAAGTAGGCATGACTTTTCTTTGACAAAACCAAACTAGGACATGTCTAGTGTCTGTAGGTTGCTAATGTTTTTGTTGATCTTTCCCATGATGATTCATTCCATGGCTTTGCATATTAGACTAGTCAGAATAATGGGTGTGTTGTTTCTGGGGGTCAGTTGATGGTCCACCCTTGTGAAAGGGGTAGCTGTTGACCTCCTCCATTCTCTTGGTACATAACCTGTTTCGAGGTTGTAGTTGAAAACTTATTCTGGTGGTCCTGATAGGTCATGTTTCAATCTGATTAGTAGGAAACCTGAGATATTGTTGGGCCTCACTGAGGCTGTGTTTTTAGCCTTCAGGAGTGAGGCTATGACCATCTCCTTGCTGATGGTTGGGGGGGGGGTTGCTGGTAGGGATTTCATAAGGGGTGACGAGTGGTAAAGTTTTAGCTGATTTTGTTGGCCAGCAGATTCACTATGTCATTCTGTTCATTGAAAGTGGTATCACTTACTACCAGTTCAACATACTGTTGCATGTTACCTTTGAGGTTTCGGACGTAGCTGTCGAAGGCCTTGTGGTTAGCTTTAGCCTGAGAAGCTGTCTTGACCTTGTAATTGGCCTTGTTGGATTTAATTAGTCCTCTTTCTTGTTTAGTTTTATTAGTGAGCTCTGGTCATTATGCTAGTTGCTGTTCCTGACTTTGGCCGTAACTGTTTTCCTTTTGTTATACATCCTGTTAAGATTAGAATTCTACCAGTGTGGTTTGCTTTTGGGATTTGTTTTGGGCTTACTTTCTGGTAGATACAGCAGCCTCTATGCAGCCATTTACACGTCCCTGGATACTGTTGGAGTTGTGAACTCTGGGTTGAGTGGGGCATTGAATTTTGATAAACTGTTGCTGAACATGATGTAGTTTGCTTTGGAATAGTTTCTGACTCTTAACGGGTTTTTCTGGGTTTTCCAAGTTTATTTTTATTTAGAATGAGACAGCTTTGTTATCTGACCTAACTAACAAGCAAATCACTTCAGAGCCTCAGGCAAAGGCACCAAAAGTTACTGAGTAACTGAGCTCTGTGGGAATCAGCCAAGATCCTCTCAAACATGCCAAATTTATACAGGCAAGTAAAACAAAGGAAACTGTATAGAATCCCTTTAACAGGGCCAAAAGTTGTAGGAATACAACAATTAAAAATGAAGTACCAACAAAAATACAAGTTAGCAACTTACACAGTAACACTGCCAGTAAAGCTGCTCAGATGTACAGATGTTCATCGTGTTTCACTGCTGCAATCATTACACTTGGGTTATCCTGCCGTCAGACGGTCCCGCAGTCGACCAGAGTTCCAAAGTCTTGGTCCGGCGTTGGTTGCTGTCACTTCTTCCCTGACGTCAGTGCGCCAGGGGTATATAAGATGCAGCCAACGCCATTTTCTTCAGTCTTTCTTGCCACGCGGTGCCCGAAGCCAAAGCAGTTCGCAAGTGCCGGTCGGCCGACTCCTGAGATTTTCAGTTTGAATTTCAGAACCAAAGTCTTCAATAAAGTTAAGTACCCCGTTGGGGAAACTTTTTCTTGCCTCAGACCGATGTCAGTAAAAGTTAATAATTGTATTTCTTGTGGGAAGCAAATACCTCATAAGGATTTTCATTCTTACTGTATTCCATGCCTAGGCCCAGACCACGACATCACTAGTTGTCGGTTTTGTGCTAGATTTAACAAACGCACTATTAAACGTCTGTTTGATTTTGCTCGCCATTACTTTGGCCGAAGGTTTAATTATACCATGCCATTGGAACAACTGACGACTGGAATACACAAAAAACGCAAAGAGAAGGATAAGGACGGCATCTGAAGCCCAAAACTGACGATGAAGCCTCTTCTAGGCCAGTCGCCGGATCTCAGTGAGGCGCTTTCGCAGCCCCTGACACCCGCTACCTCAGAGCCACGGGCCGCCTCCGACTCCCACGTGGAGATGTCTAGGTCTCTGGATACCCAATGTGTTGGGCCTACGGAAACTAACCCTTCATATGGGTCCAGAGCCGCTGAGCAGGCTTTGGCTTCTGAGGGTGTTTTCAGACCTTCACAGCTTACCATAAAAACTACAGCCAAGTCTAAAACTCCATTAAAGACAAAGAAGCAAGTACAGCATTCACCTGGACAGGCCTCCATGCCTAAAAAACAGATGCTCAAAATGGCCGAAGACTTAATTACTCTGATCAGGTGTACCCATCCCCCTCCTGATAAAAGGCCTAGGCAGGATATAGACCATGCCTCTGACCAGGTTTCCATTTCTTCTGATTTCTCTTCAGACAAGGGATACTCTTTACCCCCCTATGAGGACTCTGATGCTGAAGAATCAATTCCTTCAGCCTCTCCTCCTGAGGATTATTCTTTTGGGGAAACTTTACATACCATGAGGGAGCATTTCCATTGGGAGGGCCAGGATTACTCAGAATCCAAGAAAAGGCTCAGAGACTTTCTTTTGCTACCTCAGCACAGACTCCTTGCTATTCCACCAGTGTTAGATATTGTGGATGATGTGTTCTCTGAATCCAGTTTAAATTCTGATTCTTTTCCCCCTGCTCCAGTCAAGCCAGACAGGTACTACAGAGTCCCTGACTCTCACAAATTTCTTTATAAAAACCCTGTTGCTGACCCAGAAACTATTTCCCAGGGTCCCAAAGGGGTAAAGGCTTCCACGGCTAAGAATCCAGTTCCCTCTGACAGGGATTCTAGAGCATTAGACAGATGGTGGAAGAAAGTTTACACTTCTGCAACTTTAGCAGTGAGGGCTTTAAATTGCCAGTTTCACATGCTTAAATATTAACAATATTTAATGTCTCTGTTAAAACAGAAAATACTTACAAGTTCAGAACATCCTGACTATAAGGAAATGCAGGATTTATTGCATGCAGCTGAATAAGTGGGAAAACATACTCTGCAATGTGGTTTTGATTCATTAGAGGCTTCTTGTAGAGCAGCAGTTACAGGATCTGTCATTTGAAGGCATGCTTGGTTAAAAGAACAAGGTTTACCTGATCATGTTAAGGCTAAATTATTGGATGCTCCTTTACAGCAGGATATTTTATTTGGTGTTAAGGCAGAATTGGTATTAAAAAAAATGGAGGATAAGGCAAAATCTGTGCAAACAGTGAAGGATTTCTTACAGGTACAGCCACCTCGATTTACCAGAAATTGGCCTTCAAAGAATTGGTCCTTTCCAGTGTCAGACAGACCACATAGAGGCAGATACAGACGCCCAAGAGGCAGATCTCAGCCCCAAGGCTATTACAGACCATGACAGTGGGGTAATTCAACCCCAAAAGGAGGTGAAGACAAGTCACAATAGGAAACAGTTCCAATGACTTCCCCCTTCGAATGCCAAGAACTTACCTTTTGGCAGCTCCCTTAGGGGGAAAACTAGCACTTTTTTCTCAAAATTGGCATATAATCACCCAAGACAAATGGGTTCTGAATATTGTGTCTCAAGGTTACAGGTTCCACTTTCACACTCTACCAAGGCTAAAAGGAATACCAGACCTGCCACAAAATCAATGGGCAGAGGCACAAAAACAAATTACAGCCCTCATGGACATGAGAACTATTCAAAAAGTGCCACAACAGGAACAAGGACAAGGATTTTACTCAAGACTTTTCCTGGTCCCCAGAAAGGACAAAGCCTGGAGACCCATACTAGACCTTTCTACTCTAAATACTTACCTGGATGTTCCGAAATTCAAAATGTTGACACTACAGCAGCTTCTTCCCATGGTGGGCAAGAACGCTTGGCTTGTTACTTTAGACCTCAAAGAGGCATACCCACATGTCCCTATCAGACAAAATTGCAGAAGATATCTCAGATTCATAGCTGGTTCAATGCATTACCAATTCTCTGCACTGCCCTTTGGCTTATCTACTGCGCCCAGGGTCTTCACAAAGTGCCTGGCACCAGTAATTGTATTTTGCAGACAAAAAGGAATTCAAATATATCCATACCTGGACGACTGCCTTATTCAAGCAGAGAGCAAGGACATTCTACTAAAGCATCTGGCGTTTGTAAAAAGGTTGCTAATTTGCCTAGGGTACACAGTAAACGAAAAGAAGTCAAAACTAGTGCCCTCACAAGAGATAATATTCCTGGGTGCCAGCTTAAATACAACGGCCCAAATGGCTTATCTCACGCCAGACAAGCAAGGACAACTGACTCAGTACTTTCAGTTGATGGCAACAAAAACCCAACTCCCTGCAAGAAAACTTCTGCAGGCCTTGGGATTCATGGCATCCTGCATACTTCTAATTCCATATGCCAGACTGCATATGAGGAAATTACAATGGTACCTAAAAAGTGTTTGGACTCAACACTGTCACAGTTTGGAAGCAGTAATACCACTAATTCCCTGCCTACAACAGGAGTTTCGATGCTGGGCACAGGCATGTCACCTCAACAAGGGACAGCCTTTCACTCTACCCACAGCCAGGCAGACACTAACAACAGATTCTTCGGATTACGCCTGGGGAGCACACATGGCAGGAAAATGTATTCAGGGCAAGTGGACCGCAGACCAAATGCATCTTCACATCAATCCAAAAGAGATGTTGGCTGTACAAAATGCCCTAACAGCTTTCAAGGACCTTCTGCATCCAGGACAACTATTATTAAAGACAGACAACACCACAGTTATGTGGTACATAAACAAGCAAGGGGGCACTCATTATTATCCCCTATGCAGACAAGTCATGACCTTGTGGAACACAGCTCTAACCTATCAAGTTCATCTACAAGCACAATTCCTGCCAGGAAAGAAAAACACTCTGGCAGATGACTTAAGCAGAAACATCATGGATCCTCATGAGTGGAAATTAAATCCACAAGTATTCAGCATGATAACGTAAAAATGGGGGTGCCCAGACATAGATCTCGTTGCTTCCCCAATGAATTGCCAACTACAAAAATTCTGCACAAGGACTTATCACACACAAGCATGGAAGGTGGATGCTCTCTCGTTCATCTGGAAAAGCCTAAAAGTTTATGCCTTCCAACCACTGCCTCTCCTTTCAGAGGTACTCCTAAAAGCCAGACAAGAAAAACCACAGATGATCCTGATTGCCCCAGACTGGCCACACCAGCACTGGTACCCAATCTTAAAGAACTTAGCTCAAGGCCCACCATGGTTTTTACCTCAAACTCCGCACCTTTTGACTCAACAAAACAATCAGATCCTGCACAGTCAGCTCAAAACCTTAAACCCGGCTGCATGGCAGATTCATTAGTCAAGCAGAAAACACCTCTCTCTAAAGCTGTTATGGATGTCATTTTGGAGTCCAGGAGACCTAGCACCAGGAAGTCTTATTCAGAAAAGTGGAAGAGATTCTGTGCCTGGAACCAGGCTCAAAGCTTTGACCCTCTTGTCCTAAATATTCCTCAGATATTACAATACTTAACTGAGATGCTGGACAAAGGACTATCCTTTTCATCCATTAAGATCTACGCCTCGACCATCTTGGCTCATTACAACACAGATCCTCCTATTTTCTCTCATCCATTGCTAAAACAGTACCTCAGAGGGTCTAAAAACATAAGACCGCCCCGGAGAGCACCAACACCAACTTGGGACCTCAATTTTGTCTTGGAAAAACTAACTTTACCTCCTTTTGAGCCAGCCAAATCAGCAGAATTAAAATAGTTTGCAAAAAGTGATAGGTTTGCTTATATGAGTAATTCCAGAATGCGGAGGGAGGAGAGGGTGGGAGAATTACTGGAGAGAATTTGGTAGATGGGAACATTTGGAGAGAAAAGAGAAGGTATGAATTTGATAGCTTGGTAAAGGAAGTGAAAAAAGGGGGGAAGTGATTTAAGCATACACATAGCTGTAGTGGAGAAAAAAGGTGAGGGAAGAGTTTGAGGTGATTGATAAAGGATTTATGTAGGTGAAAGTTGAGAGTATACAGGTGAGGGTGGAAGGATGGAGATTGGTGTGGACAGTGATTTTATTGGAGATTTGCAGAGGAGGAGGTGGGAGTAGTTTGGTATAAATGTGGAGTAAGAGGGGGTGGGTTAAAATTGGGGGTAGTGCAGGGAGCCCAAGCTTAGCAAGGGTAAACAGAACGGGTCCCACCAGCACGAATTGCAGATTACTATGAAAAACAATTGGTGAAGCAGCAAAAAAGAGAAGATTCAGGGTAAATGTATGTCTCTACAAAGAGGAGAATAAGAAATGTGCAAGAGAGAGAGGGTCATGTATAATTAAGTTTATCAGTGAGTATAGTGAGAGACCAGTAAAAGATAAATTAAGTTAAGAAGTAATAGTCAAAAGGAGAAAAGATGATCTTATTATGGTATGTATGCAGAGACTGTTTTACCAAACTAAGTGGTATTTGAGAGGATTAGTGAGGAGACATACAGCAAGGTTGTGTGTTTAACTGTGGATGTTGGGGTCACTCATTGACCTTTCAGTTTTTTAGAGGGGAAAGGTTTTATATTGTAGGTGGTTGAGCTTGGAAGAATTACAAGAAATTGCAAAGGGAGGAAATATTTGAAGGGCAAAATTATTACAGAAAGTAGGGAGTGCCATCCAGTAGCATAACAGCGAAATTATAATGAACTTACAGCTTTTTAAAATGTAGTGCTTCTCTATGCAAGGTGTTAGTTCTTTTATGTTTTTATAAAATTAGTAGTTATTGGAGAATGTTTCAAGAAGAGAGAAAATACACACAGGGAGTGCATGTGATACTAGCGTTCTGTCTAAGCAGAAAAACTACTATTTTCTTGTATGGGAAGGATTGGCCAACTGACGCTTATTCCAATTCAGGAAACCAGGAAGTATCTTATGCCTGCTTACAAAATATTTAGCTGTAAGAGACAAGAAAATAGTAGAGATTATAAGACAATTTCTCAGTGGAAAAAAAGGTTTGTTCCGTAATAGTTAAGGTATAGCGGGAAATAAAACAAATGTAAAACAAACCTCTGATTGACAGAATCACTGTCAGTTTCATAGAGCAATAATGCCTAGAAAATGAAATTCATAGGCTTGGCACATTTAGAAACAACCACCTACCAAAACAACCTTTTATACAAATGTGTTTGTCCATTTTTAAGAAAACAGTTTTGTCTATTCACATCAGTTATGACGGAAACAACTACCTACCAAAACAACCTTTTATACAAATGTGTTTGTCCTTTTTTTAAGAAAGCAGTTTTGTCTATTCACATCAGTTATGATTGTATTACTGTATTTATGAGTGATCTATCAAATTAATTCTTTACTACTATTGCAGCCACTGTCCGCAGTGGTGCAGCGGTAGCGTTGTTACCTCACAGCAAGAGGTTCTCCTGTTCGATTCTCAGCTGGAGTGCCTTCTGTGTGGAGCCTGCATGTCCTCCCCGTGGTCGAGTGGCCTCCAGAAGACATGCCTGAATGGGTGTACCTTCGCTGAAGGTTGGGAGTCGGGCTGGCAACTCGGCACCATAAAAATTGACTGTCAGTCATTAGCGGACCAGAGTTCCGCTGTGGCGACCACTAACTGGGAAAAGCGGAAATATTTGAAGTTATGACTTGTGTTTGTATCACTGACTTACAAACATTAAAACTGAGTTGTCATTCTATAAGTAGGACATGTTTTGCATAATTTGTTACATTTAAGACATCCTTTTTTTGCTTAGTTTTGATGTGCTGATTACTGACCTACACGCTGGCAATGAAAAGAGAGGAAGACATCTAGAATGAAGAGAATGTACCTATATTTCAGATATTTGTAACATTAATATTTGTATCATATAGCCATCTGCTAATGCATGGATACTTTCTGACCTCCTCCATGATCTGGATATATTTACTAATGTGTTTATGTACAAACATACAATACTGTTTCCTTTTCTTTTATTGTGATATTATTATTGAGAATAGATGTAACTAGGTTGGCATTTTGTTCATTTTTATTTATTTATTTACATTTTTCATTTTGATAAAAATGTTAATTTTGGTTGTTGTCATGTTCTGGTGGTTTTTGTCTTAATTCTATGTAATATTTATTAGTTTTAAGGATGCACACATGTTTATATGTTGTATGTAATGCTCTAGTTATTTGTTTATTTACCATTTTTTATTACAGCTTCCAGAGCTTGCAGTATATAGGCAGTAGTGCTTATTATATTGTTTGTGTTACTCGGGTTTTTCTTTTGTCCACTGCTGCAGAATATACCTGGTTTGGAATGTGCCTTTACCTCATTTCAAGAGTGCTTGAGAAGAGGCTGTTTTCTTTAGGAAAAAGCTAACTGTTTTAGAACTCTGATTGAATGTGGCTTAACTAGCAAACCAGTTTATTCCATAGGAGAGGCACATCCCTTAGTGAGAGGGCTAACTACTTTGGAATTCTGAATCAGTGGGACATGCTTAACAGAGAAGTTATAAATCAGTAAGCTGAAAATGAAGAAGTTTATATCACTTGGGATCATACATTACCAACAGTTCAAAAGACAGATGCTAGAAAACCAGATATAGTGGTCCAAGAAAAGAAGACAAGAGTAGCATTGATCATTGAAATTGCCACACCCAGTGACTACAGTGTCTTGTGTACAGAGACACAAAGTCGTAAAATATCAGGATCTGCAGGCAGAAATGAGAGCAATGTGGAAGAAAGATACCCAGACAGTTCCAGTAGTAGGAGCAATGGGTCTTATAAAAAAGAATCTATAGTCGTATTTAATTATGTTACCTGTACGTGTAACGCCATATGAATTGCAGAAGGAGTCATTACTGGGCACATTACAAGTGCTGCAAAGAGCACTACTGGCTGACATCAAAGATTGAAACAATACTGATTTTATGAACTTTAATCGTACTTTGACGTAGGAATGGGGTCCCTTCCCGTCATGGTATTTGAAACTCAGAAAACTTGGAGAAATTAAAAAGAGTTAAGCTGTACAGTAATAAGTATGTGGTTGTTGTGTCTTTCGGCTTTTCCCAGTTAGGGGTCGCCACAGCGCAACTCCGGTCCACTAATAATTGGCAGTAGATTTTTACATGCCGAGTTGCCAGCTCTGACGCACAATCTTCAACGAAGGTATGCCCATTCACGCATGTCTCTACAGAGAAGACGCTGTAGCTGAGAATCGAACGGGACAACGTCTTACTGTGAGGCGACAATGCTACCGCAGCACTACCACGGGGGGAAAAACTATTTTGGTGACTACCTCATACAGCTGTATTATTTTCTACCCCGGAATGGGTAGTTTGACAGTCAGTCCATTACCTGAATCCACCCTGCTAGAACTGTAATTGAATAGCAAGCTGTAGAAGAGCAGAATGCGGGAAAATGGTATCTGCTGTTGCACATAGTGCACCATCACAGAAGAGAGCACTGTTGGATAGGCCACGCAGTGACAGTGGCACTACTTCTTGGACAAAACAGTGTTCTATTCAGTCTTTTAGGAATTCTTTTCTATGTAGTGTATTTCCATGTTCACCTTTATAGCTTTACTTTAGAGAGGTGCAGTTCTAAGTTTTCATCCAGGAAGGCAAGTATTTGGTTAAGTAAAACAGCTATTTTGTAAAACTAAATTATCTTTTAGAAATAACAACAAGCAGTTATAAACCCTTGAAATGTTAATGTTGTGTACACAGTTGCACCAAACATAAATAACAGAGACAACACTTTGAATATTATTTAAAACAGATCCCCTTGATAACAGGAAAATCCACTAATGTGCAGCATAGTGCATTAGTAAGTAGGATGATAGGCCCACGGAGCAATTAGGTAATCTTTAAATAGTAAGCAGTAAAGAAATGCCATGAATAATATGCGTTACATATTTTTTTTAAATTACAGTTCCCATTGCTAATACCCAGTTTTTAAAATGTGCTCGATTGTCTTAGTCATCTTGCATTTCTTTGTGCCGGTCCCAAGCCCGGATAAATGGGGAGGGTTGCGTCAGAAACGGCATCTGGCGTAAAACCTCTGCCAGAATACTTATGCGAAGAACATTTCATATTTCCATACCGGATCGGTCGAGGCCCGGGTTAACAACGACCACCACCAGTACTGTTAGCCAACAGGGTGCTGGCAGAAATTGAGCTACTGTTGGCCGAAGGAGAAGATGAGGGGGAAGGCATGCCCGAAGGCAGTAAGAGAGGAGGAAGGTTAGGAGTGTAGTAGTGAGGGTAGGAACTTTGAATGTTGGCAGTATGACTGGTATAGGGAGAGAGCTAGCTGATATGATGGAGAGAAGGAAGGTTGATATATTGTGTGTGCAAGAGACCAGATGGAAGGGAAGTAAGGCCAGGTGTATAGGAGGTGGGTTCAAATTGTTCTGTCATGGTGTGGATGGCAGGAGAAATGGGGTAGGGGTTATCCTAAAGGAACAGTATGTCTAGAGTGTTTTGGAGATGAAGAGAATGTCTGCTAGAGTGATGTTTATGAAGCTTGAAATTGATGGTGTAATGATGAATGTTGTTAGTGCATATGCTCCACAGGTTGGGTGTACGATGGATGAGAAAGAAAAATTTTGGAGTGTGTTGGATGAAGTGGTGGTGAGTGTACCCAAGGGTGAGAGACTAGTGATTGGAGCGGAGTTCAATGGGCATGTTGGTGAAGTGAACAGAGGGGATGAGGAAGTGATGGGTAGGTATGGTGTTAAGGAGAGGAATGCAGAAGGTCAGATGATTGTGGATTTTGCGAAAAGGATGGACATGGCTGTGGTGAATACGTATTTTAAGAAGAGGGAGAAGAATAGGGTGATGTACAAGAGTGGAGGAAGATGCACACAGGTGGATTATATCCTATGTAGGAGGGCCAGTCTGAAGGAGATTGGAGACTGTAAGGTGGTGACAGGGGAAAGTGTAGTTAAGCAGCATAGAATGGTGGTCTGTAGGATGACGTTGGTGATCAAGAAGAGGATGAGGAGTGTGAAAGCAGTGCCAAGGATTAAATGGTGGAAGTTAAAAAAGGGTGATTGTGAGGTGGAGTTCAGGGAAGAGTTAAGACAGGCACTAGGAGGCAGTGAAGAGTTATCGAATAGCTGGTTAACTACAGCAAAGCTAGTAAGGGAGACTGCTAGAAAGGTGCTTGGTGTGACATCTGGACAGAGGAATGAGGACAAGGAGACCTGGTGGTGGAATGAGGAAGTACAGGAGCATATACAGAAGAAGAGGCTGGCGAAGAAGAAGTGGGATTGTCAAAGAGATGAAGAAAGTAGACATGAGTATAAGGAGATGAGACGCATGGCAAAGAGAGAGGTGGCGAAGGCTAAGGATAAGGCATATGGAGAGTTGTATGAGAGATTGGACACTAAAGAGGGAGAAAAGGACCTGTTCCGATTGGCTAGACAAAGGGACAAAGGTGGGAAAGATGTGCAGCAGGTAAGAATGATAAAGGGCAGTGAGGGAAACGTACTCACAAGTGAGGAGAGTGTGTTGAGTAGATGGAAAGAGTACTTTGAAGGGCTGATGAATGAGGAGAATGAGAAAGAAAGAAGGTTGGATGATGTGGGGATAGTGAGTCAGGTAGTGAAACAGATTAGCAAGGAGGAAGTAAGGACAGCTATGAAGAGGATGAAGAATGGAAAGGCTGTTGGCCCAGATGACATACCAGTGGAAGCATGGAGGTGCTTAGGTGAAATGGCAGTGGAATTTTTAACCAGATTATTTAATGAAAATTTGGAAAGTCGGAGGATGCCTGAGGAGTGGAGAAAAAGTGTTTTGGTACCTATCTTTAAGAATAAGGGTGATGTGCAGAGCTGCAGTACCTACAGAGGGATAAAATTGATCAGTCACAGCTTGAAGTTATGGGAAAGAGTAGTGGAAGCTAGGTTAAGAAGGGAGGTGATGATTAGTGATCAGCAGTATAGTTTCACGCCAGGAAAGAGAACTACAGATACAATATTTGCTCTGAGGGTGTTGTTGGAGAAATACAGAGAAGGTCATAAGGAGTTGCATTTTGTCTTTGTGGACTTAGAGAAAGCATATGACAGGGTGCCTAGAGAGGAGTTGTGGTATTGTATGAGGAAGTCGGGAGTGGCAGAGAAGTATGTAAGAGTGGTACAGGATATGTACGAGGGTAGTGTGACATTGGTGAGGACTGCAGTGGGAGTGACAGATACGTGTAAGGTGGAGGTGGGATTACATCAAGGATCAGCTCTGAGATCTTTCTTATTTGCAGTGGTGATGGACAGGTTGACAGATGAGATCAGACAGGAGGCCCCATGGACTATGATGTTTGCAGATGACATTGTGATATGTAGTGAGAGCAGGGACCAGGTTGAGGAGACCCTGGAGAGGTGGAGATATGCTTTAGAGAGGAGAGGAATGAAGGTCAGCAGGGCTAAAACTGAATATATGTGTGTAAATGTGAGGGAGGGTAGAGGAATGGTGAGGATGCAGGGAGTAGAGTTGGTAAAGGTGGATGAGTTTAAGTTCTTGGGATCAACAGTTCAAAGTAATGGTGAGTGTGGAAGAGAGATGAAGAAGAGAGTATAGGCAGGGTGGAATGGGTGAAGAAGAGTGTCAGGAGTGATTTGTGACAGACGGGTACCAGTAAGAGTGAAAGGGATGGTCTACAAGAAGGTAGTGAGACCAACTATGTTATATCGGTTGGAGACGGTGGCATTGACAAAAAGGCAGGAGTCAGAGCTGGATGTGGCACAGTTAAGATGCTAAGATTTGCACTGGGTATGACTAGGATGGACAGGATTAGGAATCAGTATATTAGAGGGTCAGCTCAGGTTGGACAGTTTGGAGACAAAGCAAGAGAGGCGAGATTGCGTTGGTTTGGACATGTGCTGAGGAGGGATGCTGGGTATGTTGGGAAAAGGATGCTAAGGATGGAGCTGCCAGGTAAGAGGAAAAGAGGAAGGCCTAAGATAAGGTTTATGGATGCGGTGAGAGAGGACATGCAGGTGGTTGGTGTGACAGAGCAGGATGCAGAGGACAGGAAGAAATGGAAACAGATGATCCGCTGTGGCGACCCCTAACGGGAACAGCCGAAAGAGGATGATGATTTGTTGCTATAATAGAAACATTTGCAATGGGGATATTTTAAGTTTAACTGTAGAGTTGTACTGTAGAATTTTGCAAGCACAAAAATCATAATTAGGAGTATTTTTCTTTCCCTGTCCACAAAAAAATACAATTTACACTATTGCTTGAAGCAGCTTTGTTGTATTATTAATAATAGTGTTCTCATGAGGATGAAACTAGTCCTGTTCCTGTATATCATATCATATCATATCATAATCATTCACTGTACATGTATTGCAAACAGACGGAAGACATGGAAAGTAAGATGCCAATTTAATTGAAGCCATACATGCGTTAAATAATATCATAAAGAGAGTATAATATAGTTTAGCAAATTATATGCATATTAAAGACAGCTGTATTTTTCCAAGTTCATTGTTGTTTTAAGAATGTAATTATTCCAAATGACAGAGATAAAAAAGAACTTACTATGTTTAATTCTTTGAATTAGTGTATATGTATATGACTGCTTTTTCATGTGGAAAAAAGTGTTAATCAGTAACGCTGACTCCAGTTTAGTCTCATCTATGTCTGTTTTGGAAAAGTTCTGTTTACAAATATGTATGTATTAATATTGGAAATGTAATCCCTAGGGAGCCTTTACTTTTTCTGTACTACTCTGGGAGATGTATATTCTTTTATTGCAAATTACTTTTTTCAATTCATGGACATTTATTTATTTATTTATTTACTTATTTAGTTAACATTTGTTGACCGGGAAAGTCCGACTAGGTTCCACAGATCCTGTTTTCAGCAGAGGCCCGGGGAGAAATGCTCCAGAAGCATGTCTTTAGAATGTGGGAGGAAACCGAAGTACCCGGAGGAAACCCACGCGAACGCAGGGAGAACATGCAAACTCCGCACAGAAGGTACCCCAGCCGAGAATCGAACCGGAAAACCTCTTGCTGTGAGGCGACAGCATTAACCGCTGCACCACTGCACCGCCATTTCATTAGGCATTTGGGTACTTATTAATGTATTTGTATTACTACCAGTTGGTTTGCAAAATTATATAACTGAATCAGCATTCCAACATTTAATCAAGGTCTGAAAAGCCTTTTTAATATGTAGGAAATGCAAAGTTTGATTAATACAGTTATGGTGGTGCAGTGTACTATTCTGAAAAGGTGATCTACATACTAATCCATGGTGGAGTCCAAAGTGAGTCATGAACACAGGCAGCCATGGCATGAAACAGTTTTAAAAGGCCTGGTTTATCAGTGACAGCACCCATGACATGAAACAGTTTTAAAAGACCTGGTTAATCAGTGGCAGCACCCATGACATGAAACAGTTTTAAAAGACCTAGTTACTGAGGGACAGCATAAAAAATGATAAGTCTAAGTCCACCTGAAGTTTTTGGTGCTGTTTGTTTAGGACAAGAGGCTCAAATAGATTTAGGATACCAGCTAAAATGGACCAAGTCAGTCAGACTGTTTTGCAAAAAATGTGTTGGAGATGACTTGACAAATATAGTTTTTACAAAAATAAGTGTGGAGGTGTATTCATTTTACTATGGAACTTTTTTGATTTATTAAGTATTATTTTATGGGGTACATCATTTTTAGAGGTTGCCTAGTTGTGTCCCATTAGGATAGTTAAGTTTTGTAATGGCAGTCCTTGTTTTGTTTGGTAGGTATTTTAGATTAGTTGACATTTTAGTTTCAGATAAAGCCATGGGATTAAGCTTGTGGTAATCATCAAAAACTGACTTATCTGAATTTAGGTTATGATTGGATAGTAATACTTATTGCTTGTGAGTGTTGAATGTAAAAATGTTGACATCACTGACAACTGCCAGATGAGCTATAATAAAATGAAATAGCCTAGAAAAATGAATATACATTTCGTTGATAAATATATTGACCCTCTATTTTTATATCTAAGCTAAATAATAAGGTAACGGGTGGGTACTATTAGTAATGGAAATTGTATTCAAAGAGCAAGTGCTCATAAGTAAAAAAAATGTGATTGGATCTTAATATAGACTTTTAATGCGATCAGTAGAAAAGCTGAGAAAACACATGTACTGAAGACCTTCAGTAGATAGGTATAACTGAATGGACTGAACAATGTAGCAGTATCAGTTGCTGAAGTAAGTAAGGGACTTTTATTTTTGTATTTAAGAAGAAGATGATTCTAACATTCATGTCTGATCATGTTTTTGTGATTTGTAAATCTTCACTTGCCTAGAGAAATGAGATAAGGCATGACTTCTTTAATTCAGTTACAGACTTATAATAGTAGTTCCATAGTAGCTAGATGGGTTAGAGAAATCAATAACGTCTGCATTAGGCTTGTGAATTAATATAATTTTTAACTCATTTGAATATATCTGAAATCATGTGTTATAATATCTATAAAGCTGTAGTAGAACTTTACATGGCTTCTCATTTCACAGCAAGAGGTTCTCCGGTTCGATTCTCGGCTGGAGTGCTGTCTGTGTGGAGTCTGCTTGTCCTCCCTGTGTTCGCGTGGGTTTTTTCTGGGTGCTGCTCTTTTCCCCCACATTCCAAAGACGTATGCAGTAGGTGGACTGCACACTCTAAATTAGCCATAGGTGTGAGTTTGTGTGCAGTATGGAAGAACAACCGTGGCATGGCTAGTCATCCAGCGATGTAAACCTTGGCTGTAAGATGATTGTCACTGTTGATGTGACACCCCGACCCCATATACAAAATTGGGAAAAAGGGCTTGTGGATGGATGGACGATAATTAATTTATACAAGTCTATTTTGTAGTAATATGGATCTGGTTATTGTTTATAAGTTTAATACCTTGCTTAAAATTAGTCTCTGTAAATGGAGAATTAAGTAATTAGTACAATTAGCAGATATTGAGAGTTAAAGAATTGAGAAGAGAGTCTTATCTGTTTATCAGGGGAGTCATCTATGGGATTAATGTACAAACTCTGAAATAATTTTTTTGTTATTTTCAGGCTGTCTTCTGTTTGTTTGTATCTTGTCACCGAATTATAATGAAAAGATATAAACTTTGTAGTTTTTTTTGTAATTAAAGGTTTTTGCTAGAAAATTTAATGAAATTTGAGCACATTGTGAATATAATGCTGCTGAGAATATTGAGGTTTCAAGGTTGTATTTAGCTCACTTTACAGCTCAGGCAAATGTCCATATGTATTATCTTAATAATTTGAAATCAATTATTTTCCAGACTGTTTTATTTTCAAAATGAGTAGCCTTGCTTGTTAATTGCTCCTCAGTACTCGTTTAAATGATGCCCCAAGTATCTGGTTTAGCTGTGGAATCTGTAAGGCTAATTTAGCTGTGGAGTCTGTAAGGTAAGAGAGTAAACAAGCTAAATATAGGTTAGCAATGCCATTTGCCTCTGGGATAACTAAAATATAAGGACTTAGTTTACAATTCCAAGTCTGTTTATTATTTACTGAAATTCTTTGCAAGGCCTGTGTTAAGCATATCACCGAATGGCCAAAAAGTGTCGGGGTTCAGTAAGAACTCCCTGAAGTGTAGATGATATACATTCTAGTAGAAGTTAAAAAAAATTAATCATAGACCATGATTTGTGGTATGTTGAAAGAAAGAAGAATATTAACTCTTTTCATGATGTATGTACCTAAATGAATTTGTAGTTACAATTTCCATTACTATATGCTGTATTACTTACCAGCCCATGTTTACAATTTTGAAAAGGTCACCAAAGCAATGGATAAAGGCAAAAGTACATGCCACATACCTCAACCTGGCCATAACTTTTGGCACAGTTCCTCACTCAGGCGTAGTAGAAAAGCTGAATAAACATCTGTGTCACCCGCTAGATTGCCAGTCACATATAGGATACAGGAAATCAAAATAGGGGAAATGACCTCCGCAGAGAGACAAGTCACCAGTGGACTTCGCCAGGGTTCTGTGTTGGGACCTGTTCTGTTTGGCATCTACTTTTCTGAAGTAAAAGCCAGTACCAAAGGACTCTTTCTGAATGAATTTGCACATGACTGCAAGCTAGGAACAGTCATTGAATCTTCAAATGACTTAGCCATCCTACAGGAGGGTTTATCCCAAATAAATAACTGGTGCCAAAATTATGGACTGAAACTAAATGCCATAAAAACGCATTATTGTATTCTTTGGGAAGTCCTCTATCCCGGAGAACTTATACATTGACAGTACGCCCCTAAGAGTTGACCCACTTGTTTGGGTTTGGGGAACTTATGTGGACAGTGACTTAACTTTTGACTAACGTGCCCATTGTTATAAGAAAATCCTTCTATATTGCACAGCTTATAAACAAAGGGTTTGTGTCTAAATCTGTCATTGTTCCCCTTTACTCATCCCTCTTTAGGCCAGTCATTGAATATAATACTCCCTTTGGTATGTATCTGTCCAAACACATGCAACAACTGGAATGCCCACAGGGATACCATGCTAAAAGGATAGAAGGCCTAAGCAACCTTTCGTACATTTACCGACCCAAAGCCCTGCCACTCTACTCCATATTCTACAGACTGCTAAATGTCGACCTGTGTCTCTCATACAAAGCATCCTCCAACCCAATACTCGAGTATTTACTGCATGTCAACTGGCATAAGAAATACTTGGTCTAGGGATATTTTGCAACTTCAGTGGAATAATTTGGGAGACATGTTTATCTTGCAAGAGGATACTGCTGATGTGGAATAAAATCCCCATTCACATAAAACGACGTTCATCCCTGCCCATCTGGATCTATGGATGGAAACAGAAAATTTATACCCCAAGACTGCCCCCTATACTACTAATGGACAGATTCAGCTTCTAAATGCTTTATCCCATACATGGGTCTCCTCAAATGATCTGTGTTATGATCGCAGTTGTTTTCATTAGAGGTAATATATATTTATCAACCATGAGATGGGTAAGGCCAATCTATAACCAAATGGGATAGGTTAATTCGAGCACAAAAAGGGAAATTGGTTAGGCTTAACGTGGCCCACTGGAGTAGCTAGCCTGGTACTTACTATGAATCTATTAAGTCTAAAATAATGTTAAACGTAGACATATTACCTACTTTAGCATTGTTTTTATCTGTCTTGTTTCTGGTTAATTACTGCATTCCAGTCTCCAGCCATGATATGATAACAAGTATGAAACTTAAAAATGATCCTGCATACACTGCTAAAAGTCTAGCTGACCCGTACCTGGAAATTAGACAGTCAACAAAAATATGATTATCCTACCCGTTGTCCTTTAGTGTAAAATAACAAAACCTCTTTTTTGGGCCATAGTATGAAATTCCAGTGTCCATGCTGATGGAGGTTTTACTGGTGTTTCCACACCTAACATTATTATTTTTAAGTACCAGCACTTGTAACAGGTTTAATACAGCTTTTAGAAATTCTGGACTATTGTTCTACTAATATGTGGACCTCTGAAGTAACTTCAATTTACACATTCGAAATTCAAAATAAATGAAGAAAATAATTTGCACTTTGAAGGGTTTGCATGCCTTTTAAGTTTTAGGAAATATTGTACAGTGTAATGATATGCACAAGTTAGGATGCAAATTGACCTTGAATAATGTGTACATTTTTAAAGTAATGCTGCACTTATTAAACAGAAACAGTTATTTACTTACGGTGGAATCAGACAAACAAAACAACTTATTGTAGTGAACTCAGTCTATGTCCAGCCCAAGCCTATCCTCAACCATAATGACCTGTGGAGAGTTTGGTAAACTAAAAATAATTGTATGACTTAACTAACGACCAAATACAGAACAATACACTTACACAGCCTGACTGTGCTCAGTCTGTGAGGAACAGGTCTGTTAATGATAAAGAAAATATTAAATATTTGTTGGATTGAAGACTGTGTCTGTGAAAAAAAAAAAACCTTAAGCAGAAATGAGTCTCTGTCTGTAGATGAAACCTAAAGTTCTAAGTACTAGACACGTGGAATAGTTGTCAAGTCAGTGTGATTCTGAGTTATCCATTCTCCTGCTAATTGTATATTCAGGATTTTTCCATGGCATCTGAGGCCATGGAAGACCCAACCAGTATTTTTGTATGGACAGAATATGCCAATGTGTCCCTGACCTATAGTTGAACATAGATGTCTAGCTTTACATGCATATAAAACTAAATGCTAAAATCTCAAATGGCCACAATAGCAATTTTTTTCCCAGGGAAAAAAAAATCAGTGGGCTGCTGTTGAGAATTTGAGGTTCCCTGCATTGTAGTGCGATCTCGGAGTTGGTATATTTAAGTAGGGGGGTGTTGAGGGGACAGCCCTCCACATTGGGGGGTGTGGGGGGCAAAGCCCCCCCACTTTACTTTTTCTGTCAGTTTGGTTTGTTTGCTGTTGGTCCATCGATTTTTTTTCCCTGGGAAAAAAATTGCTGTTGTGGCCTTTCGAGATTTTGGGATTTCGTTTTATATGTGTCGATGTAAGGGCGTTTGATGAACAGCCCTGTCAACATTCTAATATAGACCCATTAATGATGGTGTTAGTATCCACCCGGCAGTGTAAACACTGACTGTGGGTGATTTGTTCAACTAATGTTGATGTCTCACCCCAACCCCATGTAAAAATGTGAAAAAGGGGGTTGATGACAATGATTAATATCCTGCATGCCCAGTAGTTGTCATTAAAAACAGAATCTGTGTGAGCTGAAAGAAAGGTCACACGTGTAACAGAGACCCCGTGTAAAATGAGTAGTAGTAATGCACGTTCCACACAGAAAATATCTCGGCGCTAGCCAAGAGCCAAATCACTTTGTTGCTCCACAGATAATTTAATATAGTGCAGAAATTAGTACATTTTTTTTCCATAACACATACTATAAAACTACCTTGTTAGATAGGTAAATATGATGAATCAAGTGAAACTATTCACCTAAGCAAATAGATGGTACAGTCTGCTTTTACTGGAACATGTGGTCAAGAAAACACACGTGTGTTGCTGGCTGAATAAATGAGCTCTGTACATGCACATTAAACAAAACTGAAGAATGTATATTTATTTTTGTATTTAGTAACTGCATTGCATTGCACTATAACAATACAAAAATAAAACTGTAAGTAAGTGGTTAGTTCTTCAGAATGGTTAAATGAATAAAATGTGAATTTTTGGCCAGATAGTTATAGCATTTTGTATACTGAGTAAAATAAATAACCCTAGTAGTGACTGAGCAGGGTGTCACTCAACTTTAAAAACATAAGCTGGCATTGTTACACAGAAACAGTACTGCAAAATGAAAGCAGTTTAAATTGATTAAGGAAAAATGTGCATGATTATTTGCTTAACTTTTTAAAAGAACATCTTATTTAATGTTAGGTCAGTCAGGTGAACAGAATTTTTGCTTCCCATTAACAATTACTTCAGAACTAATGAATGGTGTTTTCATTGTGTGGATGTTTCTGTTACACAAAAAACACCAGAAGTAGAGGTTTGTTTGTTTGTCTTTTCCCGGTTAGGGGTCACCACAGTGTAACTCCGGTCCGCTAATGATTGGCAGTCGATTTTTATGGTGCCAAGTTGACCAGAAGTAGAGGTGGTGTTTCTTATTTATGTCTGTATTTACAAAGTTGGCACACATTCTTTGCTAACTGCTTACTGAAAGCTTTTTTGTTTGCACTTTTTATGTTAAGGAGTCACTGAAGGTTTGCTGGTTAAGTGTGAAATCTTTGGGAACAGGTGGTGATGTTTACTTGAAAAGAGGCTTGCGTTGTAAAAAATTGATTAGTTTTATGACCAGTTAACATTTTTTAGACTTGGGTCAGGCCACCCAGAGCAAAGCTTACAGTACAGTAAATAGAAGCAGATAAGGCTGTTGGCATTGAAGTACTCTCCAGGGACATAATAAAAGAGTAAGGCTGTTAGCTTTAGACAGGTGCAGAGCTTTGTCAGACACATCTTTGAAGCACAGCGGAGTGATTAGTATTTCCTAGTAAGGTCAAACACCTGAGGTTTATGTAGACAGCACCTGTATGAGAACGTTGGTTCTTATCAGTAGAGTTAAATTGATGGTGTGACCTTTTCTGTAGTGATGTTAAGCAGATTAGAACTCGTATGGCTAAAAGCAATAAGCATTGACCTAATTCTGTAATAATCCTCAAATTAACTGTTACCTTTGCTTGCAGTTCTTTGAACACAATTTTTCTCTCATGGTAGTTGATTTCCAGGTTTTTCTGTACTTTTGAACTATTTTGAAAAATTAATGCATCAAACTGCAGAGCTTCATAGTTGTCTCTAACCAGCCAGAGAGGTGGCATTGTCTCAGTAGAATTAAAATTGTCCAGGCTGTACAGCAGATAGTCCTGCAGGCCGGTGAATGAGATGGGTAGCTGTAATCCTTGGTCTGATATACTGCATTAATAATAAGAAAGTTTGCTTAACTGAGAAATATGTCACTACAGAAAATTTTTAGTAGCTAACTTTGTACAACATGCTTTCTCTTTTTTAAAATGTGATTATAGAGAACTTGTATCAGCTAGAATTCAGCATTACAGGAAATAAGTAGGACATTTACTGTAAAAGGAAGAAAAGACTGTCATGCTCGGTGGGTAGCATGCTCTTAGAATTCAGTATTTCATGGTGACTGTCTAGATGGATGTAATTTGTGTTTTGATAACAAATGGTGAAGTTAAGTTGACCTTTTGGTGACTGGAAGCCATTTTAAATGTAAGAGGCTGCAGTGGTGAAATCTGCTGTCAACAAGGACGATACATTTGCAAATTTTATTTTCTGTTATCTGAAGCCTTTGGGAATTTTGTGCTGAGTAAAAGGTATTTAGAGGAAGACCATATTCCAATTTAGAGAGAAAAACATTTTTGGCTAGGGAAAAGCAGGCTGAAGGGGGGGAGTAAATGAGATTCTGTAACAGAGTTTAAGTTGAGAGAGTACTTGAAAAAGTTAGCGAGGGATCAAAGTTAAGTCTTGGATGTTTGTATTTAGAAAAAGGGGAATGATATTGATGATGTGGTAATCAGTGATGCTAATAAGAGGTAGATGGAAAAGTTTTTGAGGTAGTGTTACTAGCATAATGTTAGTTTTTGTTTGTGGTAAATTATTCTACAACTACATTTCAGCGATATTATATAAATAATTCGATTCTCGGCTGGAGCGCCTTCTGTGTGGAGTCTGCATGTCCTCCCCGCAGTCAAATGACGTTTAAAGACATGCATGTAGGTGTGTACGTGAATGGGTGTGCCTTCTTTGAAGGTTGGGTGTCGGGCTGGCAACTCGGTACTGTAAAAATCCACTGCCAGTCATTAGCTGACCGGAGTTCCGCTGTGGCTACCCCTAACCGGGAAAAGCCGAAAGACGTTAGTTGTTGTTGTTGTCATTCGGCTTTTCCCGGTTAGGGGTTGCCACAGCGGAACTCTGGTCCACTAATGATTGGCAGTAGATTTTCACAAACGCCGAGGTGCCAGCTCAACGTTCAACCTTCAACGAAGGCACACCCATTTACGCATGTCTTTCGAACACCCACCCAACCGCGGGGAGGACATGCAGACTCCACACAGAAGGCACTCCTTGCACTCCAGCCAAGAATCGAACGGGAGAACCTCTTGCTGTGAGGCAACATATAAAAACTTACAATAGCCATAAATTCAACAAAGTAAAGCTTCTAAATGTGTCTCTTATCTTCCCACATGTGAACACCTACCCAAATTAATTCTGTCCGAAAATCCAGGGGCAGAATGATAATGCTTACTGTGTTCTATAGTCCATAACATGTAAAGCCTTCGATTAAATTTAGTTATAAGCCATCCTAAATGCCCATAAGAATTGTATGCATTCCATTGCAATCTAAATCCAACTTTTTTGTCATTTATACTGATTTGTGGTTCTGCTGTTAGTTTTCTGTATCTGATCAGCAAGATCTCAGACTTTGCTTTCCTCATTATTGTCTTTTTTAACCTCTGCCATTATCAGGTTTACCAGTGCCTACTTTGTTTTGGTTAATTCTAATGTGTTGTAGATAAAAAAAACGGATCCTGTAAATGATTCTGTCTCACGGTACAGAAGCACAAATACATAAAATAAAAAAACGAACAGAATCACCATGGCTAAAGGAAAAACTTTAATTTAAGAACAGAGTAAGCGCTTTCGCGGCCTAATAGCCGCTTCTTCAGACTCAAGTAACAGCAGCATTCTTCTCCCTATTTAAAAGCAGTCATTTAGTCAAATTAATTAAGAACTCCGCCCTCTTAAAGACACACAGACCAATACAGTGCTAACACACTGTCTGCACTTAGTAAAAATTTTACAAAGGAAGTACAGCAGATTAAAACACACATCTCAAAAGTTTTTCATACATAGAAATATATATATATATATATATATATATATATATATATATATATATATATATAAATCAATGGGGGAGTGCCCATGCATGCAACAGTGGTTTAATAGATACCATGTCATTTATTCCTGGTGTCTTTACTGCATTAAAAAACGAAATCCAACGTAATTCAGACAGCTCAGTCTTATTCTAATATCACTCCCTCTAATGTTATCTTTCACAATTTCCAATACAAAAAACTTAAAACGGTGATGGGGTCCAGTAACTCTGACTCCCCATTGATGTTTTTTTATCTCTTTTTTATGTATATATTTATGTATGAAAAATTGCTGAGATGTGTGGTTTTAATCTGCTGTATTTCCGTTGTAAAATTTTTGCTAAGTGCTGATAGTGTCTTAGCATTGTATTGGTCTGTGTCTTTAAGAGGGTGGAGTTCTTAATTAATTTGACTAATTGAATGCTTTTAAATGCTGCTGCTGTTACTTGAGTCCGAAGAAGCGGCTGCTAGGCCACGAAAGCGCTTACTCTGTTCTTATATTAAAGTTTTAAAGTTTTTTCTTTATCCATGGTGATTCTGTTCGTTTTTTTATTTTATGTAATTCTAATGTGTTGTTGTAACCAGGAACATTAAGAGATTCATATAATGGCACTTCTGTGCCTAGTCAGTTCTCTAGTAGTCTGCAGCTTCAAGTTATAAGTGTTAAGCCATTGACAAGACCAAAAATATGTTCCCATGTCCTATAAACCCCTGTTTTATAACCACAACATATGTAGTCTGTCAGAGGAAACATCTTTTGCAGTTTCACTGGCATAGATAAAAATTTATACAAACAATACTAAGCAAACATTTTGAACTTCCTACATTTAGTAATATATAGCAGCTGGCAGAAATAACCTAAACTTTTCAGTATCGATTTCTGCACCAAGTTCATGAGCCCATTTTTGTTTCATTTCTATGCTACTCTTTTTTTCTTGTTTCTCAGCACTTTAAATTTGTACTAACGGTTAGCCTGTTATGTGTTGCTTGATTGTCTCTTTGTTTCTGTCATCAGTAATACCAGAGAACTATGTGATCAACAAACCTAAAATTCTTTCAAAACTCAGCAACCCCACAAATTCTAAGTTTATGAAGCTGTTTAGCTCAAACTTGTGTGTAATTTATTTTCCATAAGCACAATTTGTCACCCCAGCTGAGTTGCTCCCAGTACTTTAGTCTTTCTTCTTGTCCAGAGTCTGAGTCCTTATTCCCCTTTGAGACTTGCATTACTAGTATTAATATAGGTTGTTGTGGTCAGCTTGTTACTACTCTGCGTCTTTGCTATGATCCCCATGGCTTGCTTCAACACATGCTGAAGCTCAACTCTCCTCTTGTGACGTATCCGTGTGGAGGGTCTCTGGTGCTTTTCTTTTATTTATTTATGTCTGGTAGATGTTTCCATTTAGTTTCAGAAGACCTCATCTGGAACATATACCATTTTTCAGTTTTATTGTACCATGATATAGGTATGGGTCTAGTATGCCCAAGCTAGCCCATTCTTTTCTTGTTATGTTTTTGCCTTGACACAGTAGGCTTTCCAACGTACCAGATAAAGTCACTTAGCCATCATGTCGAAAATTGACTTTACAAAACATCCTGGGATATCCGCCAGGAATAGCTGTAATGCAGAGAATGTCAAGGACATTACAGAGCAAGTATATAGTGCTTGTATTCTTTGGATTAACTCCAAACCTGCCATTTCCATCTCCTAAAGTCAAACTTTAGCATTTTTATTAACTCCTTTCACCTATTATTTACAGGGGCCTGAGCTGAGCATTTCGGCCAGACTTCTGAGAATTTAATATATGATGGCTCCCACACTAACTCATATTTTTCACTCAGGCATCATTTTGACATATAATTTGTTGCCACTGCCCTCTCCAGTTGCAAATCTTTTCTGGTCTTCTCAGAAAGATTGTACATAATCTGCAGTTAAGGAACCTTCTGCCTCACTCCCTCCTGTCTTGTACCATTATATATTTGGCATTTATACCTTCCGCCTCACTCCCTCCTATCTTGTACCATTATATATTTGTCATTCATACCTTCTGCCTCACTCCCTCCTATCTTGCACCATTACATCTTGTCATTCATACCTTCTGCCTCACTCCCTCCTGTCTTGTACCGTTATATATTTTCATTTGTATCAGTGCAGCCAAAGGTCGTAGATGTAGAGCAAAGAAAGGGGTGAAAAGGGATACCTCCTTTGATCCCTCTTTGACATTTTAAAGGGAACTGAGACACCATTCCGAGTTTTTTATCCAAATAGTTGAACTGACATTGTGATCTGTAGTGAGAGTAGGAAACAGGTGGAGGAGACCCTGGAGAGGAGGAGATATACTCTAGAGAGAAGAGGAATGAAGGTCAGCAGGACTAAGACAGAATATATGTGTGTGAATGAGAGGGAGGATAGAGGAATAATGAGGATGCAGGGAGTAGAGGTGGCGAAGGTGGATGAGTTTAAATACTTGGGATCAACAGTTCAGAGTAATGGTGAGTGTGGAAGAGAGGTGAAGAAGAGAGTACAGGCAGGATGGAGTGGGTGGAGAAGAGTGTCAGGAGTGATTTGTGACAGACGAGTACCAGTAAGAGTGAAAGGGAAGGTCTACAAGAGGGTAGTGAGACCAGCTATGTTATATGGGTTGGAGACAGTGGCATTGACAAAAAGGCAGGGGTCAGAGCTTGACGTGGCAGAGTTGAAGATGTTAAGATTTGCACTGGGTGTGACGAGGATGGACAGGATTAGGAATAAGTATATTAGAGGGTCAGCCCAGGTTGGAAGGTTTGGAGAAAAAGCCAGACAGGCAAGACTACGTTGGTTTGGACATGTGCTGGGGAGGGATGCAGAGTATATTGGGAAAAAGATACTAAGGATGAAGCAGCCAGGTAACAGGAAAAGAGGAAGGCCTAAGATAAGGTTTATGGATGTGGTGAGCGAGGACATGCAGGTGGTTGGTGTGACAGAGCAAGATGCAGAAGACAGAAAGAAATGGAAACAGTTGATCTGTTGTGGCGACCCCTAACGGGAGCAGCCGAAAGAAGAAGTTGAACCCAGGTGAATTGCCATTACTAGGTCTGCAATGTCATACAAGAAGGCAAAACAGTGCAAAGTATCCTTCACATAATAACACTGCAGTCTGCCAAATGCTTTTTCAGCATACAGACTTCTTATTGCCGATATGACTTAATGCTGTTATGCAGACTGTCTAGGTATCGCTACAGTATATTGTTGAAAGTCTGTTCAGTATACAAATCTGTATTAATCGCTGAATGTTATTTCCACTAAATGTTTCACTACTTTTGCTAGCATAATAGACATACATAATTTGTAGACATGACTATGGATAGATACTGGGCTACAGGAAAATGTTGAGTCTATATCCTCCATTGGCAGATCTGGTAGTACTGCTTGTGTTTGTGATCCATACACCTCATTAAATAGCTTCATGAGACTAGAAATCATTTTGTCCTTAATTTGCTTCCAGGCTTCTATTGTTAATCCGTCACTCTCCAGGGTTTTTGTTTTGGTCCTGACTCTGTACTGCTTCCCAGATTTGCTCTGTTGTCATAGGGCCATCTGTTCTTCGGTCTGCTCTGGTCTAATGTTCAGGATCTCTGCTTCTTGCAGTATTTTTATGCTCCCTCCATTTAGTCCCTGCTTTATATAAATTCTCGTAGTAGTTTTTAAGCTTCTCTCCTATAATTTTGAGGGCATCTGATGCCTCAGTCATGCTAGCAGTTCTTTTTAGTCTCCAAAAGAATTGTGAAAAAAGTATTCTTAAGAGACTCCCTTAAGAATTTAAATTCCATATTGAGTAGATCTTTCTCCCATCTGATCCTGTCTGTTGCCACTTGAACAGAGAAATCACCCTAAATTATTTTCCCTATTATTTCTGAATAATTCTATATATTTATTCCAAAAGACTGCAAGTACACATTTTAATTTGCTACATTATTTCTTTTGTGTCCTCTTCTGTCATTCACATAGTGTGTCTATTGCATTCTCTGTATCTGTTACACCCACCCACAGAGCTCTATGGTATTAAATAGTAAGCAAAGTGCAGCCGATGTCTTTGCACTGTAATGGACATACATAACTGTAATTGGTATGCCAGAGGAGCAGGATTGATGGTTCTGTTGTATATGTACATAATTTCAGTATAAGATTTTGTATACTTTGTTGGTGTGTATATTTTTTGTCAGTACTAGAACTTGTGTTGCTTAGAATGATGCATCAAACCTGAGAGTTCTCTTGAACTGTTGAAAGTACTACTGTTAAACTTATCTTTAAATAGAGTCCCATATATAACTGCTGGATGGCAATCTGAGCTTGTCTTGGACCACCTTTTTCATCTTTAAAGTTTGTCACTATATTCCAGTCTTCCATATAAGTAGTAAAATTTTATTACTGTATACATTTGTTAACCAGGAAAGCATGGTGGACACACGTGTCCCTTTTCAGAGATCACCCTGGAGCACCATCTAGTTGAGTGACTTGCTCAGAGTCACACAGTAGGCAAATGGAGATGGCAGGAATTTAACCCTGTACCCTGGGCCACAAGAAGCAGCTCACATCAGCTTACAACCCTAATATTCTGTGCAGCTGTGAAATATCTTCCTGAAAGGCAGTTAATGTTTTCAGTATTTCTCAAAACTGTCACTGCATCACACCATTTGGAAAATGTACATGGAATGTGATTAGTTTTACTTAATATAATAGCACTGTTAGCTCCCACAAAGCAACCCAGATACCTTAGAAGAGAATTTACAAGGATTTCTGCTTTTCCAAATAGTGACATCACATTACAGACAAGAAGGAGAACTATTACCCTATGGAGTGCTCCCTGGAAGGACAATGCTATTCCTTCTACCCATTTAACCATAAAATGCTGCTTATGTTCAGGTCATCCAAGGGCATTTTCTGCAGGGCAACAATCCCAAGGGTGAGACTGCTTTAAGCAGTTCTTCATTCTGTTTTTCTTGTCCGAGCTAATGAACCCATTTACATTTGTAAACATTTTGTTCCTGACCTAGAACATGAATTAGCCTTCTTTGGCATCTAACTGTTGTCACCCACTTTTCATTTATGGTCTTAGAGTGTGTTATCAAACTTTAACCTTGTAAATCTGTAATAATACACATCCAATGGACAAGAACCTATTCCCTCCTTCTTCCACATTATGCGTAATGTATTGTAACAGAACAAACAAAACAAGTTTAATGTATTTACAGTACTAATTCTGTTCCAGTTTAATTTTGTTAAAACCTTGTTACTGCTTCACCTGAGTTTGCTGCCATTACCTAGCATAGAGACAACTCGATGTTTGAACCATTGTACTCAGATAACAAAGACTACCTACTCTTTACTGGGCGTTGTGTCTCCTTATACCCTGATATTGAAGTGCAGGTTACAACAGGTTACAAGTACCATCTTAACTGTTTTTATTAATTTAAATTGCAGTATTTTATCATTCTCATAAAAAAATTGAGTTAAATTACATGAACCAAACTGTAATCCGAACTGAATTTTTACACCAACCCCATATTTATTTTTATGCCCACTGGATACCCAGATTCCCATTGTATATATCTAATAAAACAAGTCTAGGATAATTTCCATCTTTATATGTATTTGCAAATTATCTTAATACTTACATGTCAAATGAGTATTAGGATAATCTTTGAAAGACCCTTCAACTGTAGCTTATTTTGGTCACATCCAACAGTTCTAACAGTTTTTGAACATGGTGCATCACCTATGCGTCTTCAGTTCTGTTAGCACCCAGGCAAGTACACACATTCTTTTACTGTCTTTAATGTAACACTGTTGTTCAGCTCACACTTTCAAGCTTTTATTGAAAAACTCAACTTTTGGTCTCAAAAATGTCATCAGCTCATGGTCTCAAACATGTCATGCACTCAAGGTTCCATCCTCACATACTTGGAACAGACCCCAGCTGATTGCCTGCAATGCATTATTTATTGGGCATCATTTTGATTAGAAAGCTGTGCATGCTGGTAGTGCAACCACATCCACTTGAGCACATGCATGACTTTTCCTGCTGTTCTGTGGAACACGTGTGAAACTTCAGGTATCCTAACCATCACATCCCTGTGTTTCCCCACAGCATTTCTTCTTAGTCTGTCAAACAAATGTAATGGTGCTTAGTTGCACTCCCAGATGCATAATAACCTTTACACTAATCCAAAATACCATAATCTTGACTGCAGCCTAAATGACACAAGAATGATTAGTAGGTCATTTTTTGGAAGAGTTAGTATGGCTATGATGGGAAGGAGGGGGTTGGAGTTCTAGATCTCCCCAGAGATGGGGGCATGTCTCAGTTGCAAGGCAAGTAGCCATTAAAAAATCGGCATTAGAAGATTGAGCTGGAGATGACTGACATTGCATGCACAGTGATGCTTGTGAACTCAGCAGCTCTGATACAAGACAAGCATATATTATGCTGATAGAAGCTCTGCTGTGTTTCCCCCCATTCCCTTCTCAACCTGCAGTGGGCTGAGGTAGTCCTAGTCCCAAATATGGTGTAGTACAGGGGACACTGCATGTGGTAGTAATAAAAGTAGAAAGCAACAGATGGTCAGCTGGACTTTAATACAGTGGGTGGGGGCAAAGAAATAACACAATCCTTCTATCTTTATGGCTATCTTCTGTCACCAGTCCTCCCCAGGCTGCACTTGCTTTATTGGTCAACCTTGTAAGTGAAATTGCAGTACATATAAAACTACATTTTGTTAAGAGCATAGTAAACAATAAAGTATGTAACATTTAATTCCATTCCCAAAGAAACTATGATAATAATTCAGTTCGGCTTTCCAGCTGCTATGGCTTTCTGTTGTGTCTGCTGTATTCACTATTTTAAAGGAGAGAACAGTTAATGTGTAGCCAATCATTACATCCACTTATCATTTTGTGAAGTTGCAAGAAAAAAAAACACTCTTTTTAGTTTTTGTTGCCAATCTTAAGAATGTGACGTTATCATTTAGATTTACATTTTGGATTGTCTATCTTACTTTACCAGTCTTGGTTTCTTTCATCATGGTCTCCTTTGGTGTCTAATGTGTTATCTCTTCCTTGTTAAATTATTTAAAATGGCCTTTTCCATTCCATAAGGATGGAGTCTCTTTGTCTGTAAGCCTTTCTTTATACTTGAGGTTCTGTCTCCCAGTGCTGTTAACCAAAAAGGTTCAGATAGTATTATTGCATTCCCATCCACAAAACCAGCATTTTACACTTGATTATGCTTCATTATTTGGATCCCCAGCAGCATCTTTGGCTTTTTACTGTATGATACTGACATGCATATCCACTGATTGCTCTGTACACTAACATGAGAGTTGAGTCCCCTTTACTCCTTTTCCCACCCTCATATCCCATCCACCCTGAGTGTCATTAAATTTATAGGAATTTCCCTGTGAAACATGCCTACTTTTAAAAGCATGTAATCAGATTACTTGACTGAGTCAACTGCATTTACTTTTCATTCTTAAGGAAGGTACCTCGTGTTTAACCAACAGAAATGTGTAAATTTACACTGTTAAAATTATTTATGTATTTGTTTGTCTTTGTTTACCAGGAAAGTCCGACTGGGTAATACCCATTTTCAGCTTAGGCCTGGGGAGAAAAGCTCCATTTAGTTACATTTCTATTTCTATTTATACACATACAGTAGATACATTTTATACACATACAGTAGATACATTTTTACATTCTAAGATTGATTTTACACAGGTAGAAATTACTAAAGAGGAAGCCCATGCAACTTACTGGATTGTTCAGGCAGTGGTTATGTATAAAACTTGTTTTGTCATTTTAGTGAGATGTTGAGAGTATTCTTTTCAAGGAGAGTATTGTGTGGTGAGCACAAAGTCTTAACCTTATAATGAGCATGTACAGGACCAGGTTGGTTAAGATGTTGTTTAAGCAGTGGTTTAAAACTGTTGAGTTTGTCAGCGAGTTTTATTTGTGTGGGGATACTATTCCAGAGTTTAGCAATGTACTGGGAGTAGAGCAAGTGTCCTACAACATTATTTGACTTATTTCTGAGTGGTAAGAATTTATTACTAGAATGGAGGTCCCATGGTCGACAATAGAGTAGTAGTAAGTTTGGTAGTGCAGGGCATTTTTCTGGATGATGAATGAGTTTGCGTGCTGTAGTTGTGAAGATGTTAGGTATTTGTGTAGTTCAAGCCAGTTTAATTGCTTTAAGTTAAGACAGTGGTGGGTCCTATGATGGAGACTGGTGGCAACTTTACCTATTTTATTGTAAAAATAGGCAGATTTCTTTCTTTGAGTATTGTTTAAATTTATTAGGATAGGAGCGGCATATATGAGAGCTGGCAATAGGAAGGTGGTGGCTAGAGTTTTTCTTGTAGTATCTGTAAGAAATCCATTGATCCTATAAAGGGAGCCTTATTTCTGGTATGTATATTTAATGGTGTTCAGTACATGCTGAATTACAATAGTTTAACTGAATTGTACAGGGTCTTTTGGTCCTAGAAATTACAACTTTATTACTGACAGAATTTATACCCAACTTGTAGTAGGTTTCCAAACTCAGTGCACATCCTTAAAAAGCAACTCAAATACAGAGCACTTTTCCATTAACAAATATGAAATCTTTAATGAAACTTTTGCAACATTATTCAGAGTATGTTACTATGTATATTTAGGTATTGTTATTTGTCCTTTGATAACAGATAATGGTCTAAGATAATGACCCATTTTCGATGGAGGCCCTGGGAGAAAAGCTCCACAACAGATTCAAAAACATTTAAACAGTAGTTGACGAGTAATTATAAGCAAGGGGAGAAAAGACCTGCAACAGACTGAATATTTTACAATGAGTTGGGGAGAAGGGTTCCACAAAAACACACACAAAAACATTTTACAGTAGCTGATAAGCAATTATTTACAAGAAGAGAAAATATCTACAACGGGTACAACACAAACAGATTGAAGTACTTTTATAGAATATTACTAGAATAAATGCGATCAAGAATACAGTATGATCTGCAAGTGGCGAGGCACTTTCAGAAATGGATTGTCATGAATCTCTGGGAGACGCATCTTTAAGAGCACTATTGTGGTAAAACCTGACTTGCGCTTTTATTACCACTGTGCTACTGTGAAAGAAGTGTAGTTTCAAGAACCAAATGTGCCAGCACTCAGCTTGTTCAGACATCAACCTTTAGTTGCTTGAATAGGTTGTTTTTCTTTAATCTTGTTTGAACTGCATTTTGGCTTCAATCCCTGTGCATCACACATGCCTAAAGATTAGCTGTAAAAGAAAAACTAAAACTTGTCATAAAAACTCACCTGAATGCTGGACTGTTGTATAGATAAAATGGATTTTAAAAAGCAAAATTTATGAAATGAGGTCACATTTTCCACAAAGACATTTATTTTACCAGAATTGTGGTGGAATGCATACATTAATAACTTGCCATGGCTACCTGAAGGAATAACAGGATCTGATATTGTAAATCTTCATTCATTCCTTAATGATAGGACTTTGGTTCCATCCTCAGAACTGACATGACCGGTACCAAGGTCGCGCCAGCCAAAAACTCTCAGCTAAGACCTACCCACAATGCCCCTCTCATGGTGTCTTCAGATCTCGTTTGTCATGTTCCTTGTCAGACATGCCAAGCCTTCTCTTCAGCTAAGTGTAGCTTTTTTGTGGTTATTTCTAGTTCTAGCTGTCTATTAACCAGTTTTTTCATCTAAGATTATTTCTCATTTCTACATCCCTTATTTCCTGACTAAACCCTACCCACAACCTTGGTAGTTCTTTTGTACTACTCCCTCTTCCCTACCTAGTAGGCCCTTCTCTTACCTTTTTGGTATTTCCTAGTACCATTGTTGGTACTCCATTCCTAGCTACCTGTATTAAAAAAAAAAAAAAAAGAGTTTCTCACTATTCTTTATCTTCTTGTTTGGTAGATAACGTTTTTCTTTTTGTCTGGTTGGTAATAGTGTGTGATAATGTAGAATAAGGCCAAGCTTGGGTTCAAGCAATGTGATAAGTGTGGGTGTAAGATGCCCAACTCTGATGGTCACACCCAGTGTGTTTATTGTTTGGGCATTGATCACCTTAATGTTTCTTGTGACATTTGTTCTAGCTTCAGCAACCATACGTTGGCTGAACACAAGAACAAGCTTATTTTGAAGGGTATGCTGAAAACACCCATCACGGAGGCTCTTTCTGGGATGGAGGTCTCACACCTCCTTAGTATAAGGATGTGAAAAAGCATAAGGAGACACGGAGTTTTTCGGTTCCGACATCCCCGTCCTCCTCTGAACCGAGTCAACACTGGGCTTCTTCTGCACCATCGGTGCAGACAGCTTCAGCACCAGGGCTCCTGTCTTCTCCCTCGGTGCCGTCCTTGATTTTGACTCAGACTCATACCACTGTACCAGCTTCAGCACCATCCCCCTCGGTGCAGACCTTGTTTATAACTCAGGTTCCGACCACTGTACCTGCGTCTGCACCATCCCCAGCCATGATGCTGATTTCTTACACGGCTCCACCGATAATGAAACCTTTGGTCCCAAAGATCTAGCACCTTGCCAGAGCCATGTATTCTCCCTCTTATGACCCCTTTTTGGGACAGCAGTTTAGTTAATTTCTTCAGAGACCAGAATCTCCATTGGCAGCTTCCTTCAGATCCACCAGGAGTCTTTGAGAACAAGACGTAGTGAGGGTTGTGGACCAGCTTTTGGCAGCTAGAGGATTACCCACCCCGACTAGGTCTTCCCTCCCTCTTGGAACAGAAGCTGTCACGGCACATTCACCTGTCTATCCTCCTCCCAGGTCTCGGAGACTTTGATACCATGGCCATCCCGGTGCACTCTGTTTCAGCTCCAACAGTGGAGGCTCCCGTGTCGGCACTGATTACTCTTGGTGCCATAGCTCCTTTGGAATTGGTGCACTCTCAGGGCAGTGATTGGGCTGTCGGCACTGTGGCACCTAGTTTGGCACCAATTATTTCTGTGGCTCCATCTATGGCCACGGCTCTCCTGGCAGCTACCGGTCCTCTCGGAGCTCCTCACCTGGAGGAGGGCTCCTTGGGGCAAGGTGTGACCCTGGTTCCGAGGTCATCCTTCTCTGTTCCGGGCACCCATCCCTCCTTGGGCGGGCCTGCATTCCAGGTGATGGAGAGGGTTCTTGCTTTAATAAGCACGTGCAGTTGTCCTTCCCCAGAAAGGGGAGAATGGACTGTACTGTGACCATCTGGAATTTTTAAGTTTGATGAATTTGTTTAGTAAGCTGAGATCCAGGATTGGTCTCCAGTCCCCTGTCTTTTTTGGCACTAAAAAGAACCTCGAGTAAAACTCGGATCCTCTTTGGTCTGGTGGGACTGGTTGGATGACTCTTTTTGTTAGTAGCTTTTCGATTTCTATGGCTGCAGCCTCCCTCTGACCAGGTGGAACATCAGGGATTCATTTTACTGGTCTGGGAGTAACTGCTTCAACAAGCTCGCAGTTAGCACCCTTGGCATCGGAACCAGAACCCCCCTCTAGTATGCATCTGTCCCAACCTCCTACTCTGGGATCTCGAGCATGGGAGCCGCAAGACCTTCCCTTGAAGGGAACCCTTTCTCTGCAGTCCTCCTCAGAAGACCCCACTGGGGAGCCACCCTGGAAGAAACTTTGCAAGAGGAAGCATCTTGATTCCCATGAGGAATCCATCACCGAAGACACCATTATAATGAGGGAGAAGGGTTCCCACTGTCTCCCCTAGAAGACTTCTCATTTGGAGACATTCTCGAGATCCTCAAGCAGAGAGGAGACTGGAAGCCCTCCAACCCTTCGGAGGAATCTGTGTTCTTGCAGGCTTTCCATGCTCGACCATCTACTTCCTGGGTGACCCCACTTGTGGATGAGCTCATTGGGTTTATTGTTCAGTGTGCCTGGAAGGCCCCGGAGAACATAGAACCTGTCCACTGGAGGCCAGATAAAATTTTGTCCACTCCTGAAGACCAACCCATCTGGTTCAAACATCTGGCTGATTCCATGGTCGTGGTGGCGGCCACTAAGAGGGAACTGGCAGAAGATAGTTCCACTGTTCATCCCCCGAACAGAAAGTCTCGGGCTATGGACAGACTGGGGAAGCGGACCTATGCTTCAGCGACCTTTGCCATTTGGTCGTTGAATTACCTGGCATACTTTATTCGTCTTCAAAGAGACTTAGTCTCAGAAATGTCTGCCTCTTTGGCGAGGGTACTGCCTGAGGAGGTGCGTGATACTGTTGCCTCTCATCTAGCTACCCTAGAATCCATCTTGAACTATTTGATGTGCTTGATTTCTCACATTACTGAGGGGGCAGCTCGAGCAGCTACATTGGGCACTGTCATGAGACAGCATGTTTGAATGCATTTGTGTGATTTCGTGGACCCTTTTAAATCTTCCTTTGTCAATGCGCCTGTTGACGAATCTTCCCTTTTTGGTCCCAAATTATTGACAAATCTTCCCTTTTTGGTCCCAAATTAAGAGACGCACTATCACGTAGTGAGAAGAATGGAAATACCTTGTCTGCTGTGGGCTTATGTCCCCCCCACCCCCCAGAGATCCTACTCCTGGAGTCAGAGGGGAGGAAAAATGTGTTTCAAGAAGTTCCAAGGATCTTTTCGTGACACTCATGATGAGCAATCCCCCCGTGGCAGAGGGGGCAACTCATCTGGAAGACTCCCCTTTCGGGGAAGAGGTGGTCCGCGCAACCAGGGAGCTAGAGATTCCTTCTCTGGCTGATCCTTCCAGCGCTCCTGAACAGAGGCCTGATTGCTTTCCTCTGGAAGCAGTTGGGAGTCGATTTTTCTCTGCACCTACAGGCCTGGCAACTCAAACAACGGATGCTTAGGTGCAGAGAATAATATCCAGAGGCTATCATATCCCATTCGACCTTACTCCCAGACCAGTAAAATGAATCCCTGATGTTCCACCCGGTCAGAGGGAGGCTGCAGCCTTAGAAATCGAAAAGCTGCTAACAAAAAGAGTCATCCAACCAGTCCCACCAGACCCAAGAGGATCCGAGTTTTACTCGACTTTCTTTTTAGTGCCAAAAAAGACAGGGGACTGGAGACCAATCCTGGATCTCAGCTTACTAAACAAATTCATCAAACCTCAGAAATTCCAGATGGTCACAGTACAGTCCATTCTCCCCTTTCTGGGGAAGGACAACTGCATGTGCTCTATAGACCTCCAGGATGCGTATTGCCACATAAAGATGGACAAACGCTCCCGGAGATTTCTCCGCTTCTGGCTGGGAGCCAATCACTATCAGTTCAGGCTACTGCCCTTTGGTCTCTCGACAGCCCTCAGAGTGTTCACCAAATGTATCGCAGTTGTAGTAGCTCATCTCCGACTACAATGATTCCAGGTGTTTCCATATCTAGACGATTGGCTCCTTACCACCACGACCAGGAATCTTCTTATTCTCAGTCTCTCTTACATGCAAGGCCATGCTCTTCGCCTAGGTATCACGATCAACATGGACAAATCACGTCTCCAACAAGGGCACTGGAATTCATTGGAGCCAGCTTCGACACAAAGTCTTGTCAAGCTTCCCTTTCTCCTCACAGGCTTCTGATGATTTCCAGGCTACCTGATATTTCATTACCTGTTCGCGAGATCCTTCTGGCTTCACACAAACCTTCCACCAAAAAAAATTATTCCAATAAGTGGACTAAGTTTTCTAGATGGGCCAAAGAACATAACATAGACCCCTTTTCCATGTCTTTTCAGAAGATCCTACAATACCTCACTACCTTGTTGCACACAGGAGCTTCAGCATCGGCAATTACAGTGCATTTAGCAGCTATTGCAAACTTTCACAATGGAATTGACAATTCATCTGTTATGTCACACCGACTGTGCAAAACCTTCATGAAAGGAGTATTACATATTAAGCCTCCTGTCACACCTCCTATAGAGCCTGTCACGCCTCCTATAGAGCTGTGGGACTTGACTTTGGTGCTTCAGTCGTTAACAAGTCCTCCCTTCAAGCCTTCTAATTCCTGTGATATAAAATTTTTGGCTTGGAAAACTCTACTTCTAGTAGCCCTTACCTCAGCGAGAAGAGTATCTGAGTTGCAGGCCTTTAGTGTCAAGAGACCATACTTGATTTTTCATAGGGAAAGACTTTCTCTATGTACTGACCCCTCCTTTTTGCCCAAGGTCATTTCTGTTTTTCCATTAACCAATCTGTTGACCTACTGGTTTTCTTTACCCACCATTCAAATAGAGGGGAATACCTTCTGTCACAGGCAACTTCGTTTCTACTTGGACAGAACTAAATCTTTCAGAAAAACGGATCAGTTGATGTTCTTTGTGTTCCACTGTTGCAGTCATCACACTTGGGTTATCTGCCTGCAGGTAGCCCTCAGTCAGCCCGAATACCAGAGACTTAGTATTTCTACATCGGTTGCTGTCGCTTCAGGACTGACGTCAGGTCATCAAGGGTATAAAAACAGGTAGCCGACACCATTACATCAGTCTTTCTTGCCGAGGAGCCCGAAGCAGAATCAGTTCGCACAAGTGCCGGCCGGTACCTGAGTTTTTGTTTCCGAAATGAATCATCCTGAATTCTTCTAGAGCTAAGTACCCCATTGGGGACCCTCTTTTCTTGCTCTAACTGATGTCAGAAAAAGTTAACAATTGTCTCACCTGTGGAAAGCAAATACCACATCGAGATTTCCATTCTTACTGCTTCACCTGTTTAGGCCCAGACCACAACGTACCTCACTGTTGGTTTTGTGCTTTGTTCAATGCCCGAACTATTCGTCGTTGGGCCCTTATTGTAGCTAAATACTTTCGTTCTCGATCTCCATATTCCGAAATGGCTTCTGTAAGCCATCTGACTATCGATCTTCCAAAAAATGTAAGAATAACAACAGAGACTGACCGCACAGGTCCAAAACTGCCGACGACAGTTCCATTAAGCTAGTTGCCAGTTTGCTGGTACTCAGTGAGACAGTTTCGCAGCCCCTGATGCCCACTTCAGTAAATTCACAGGCTGCTACTGAGACCCATTTGGAATCCGGTATGCCGCGAGAGTCTTCTTTGACTGCGGAACCTGCGGATGTCTCTACCTTGGATAGGTCTGGAGCCACTGTGCAGGCACCGGCTTCTAAGGAAGTTCTTCGCATTACCGATATTCGACACAAACCGATGACTTCTTTCACGTCTTCAGTTATCTCTAAAACTACCGAGTTTCTAAGGCCAAGAATACGAGCTATGCCTAAAAAAACCGACTACCCAAACTCAAGCACCTGCTTCCTTGCTACAATCACAAATGCTTAAAATGGCAGAAGACCTGATCATGCTGATTAGGGGAAGTCAGCCTTCCTCTGCTAAAAGAAAAAGAGACCTGTCCCCAGCAGCTTTGACTGACCAAGAGTCCGATGACTCTGAGGTTTCAGAATATGAAGACATGCCTTTATCTGCCTATGCGGATTCTGATGCAGAGAAATCCATTCCTTCTGCTTCCCCTCCAGAGGATTTTTCTTTTGGTGAAACCCTACATACTTTGAGAGAACAGTTCCACTGGGAATGCCAGGATTATCCTCAGTCAAAAAAGAGACTCAGGGAATTTTTAGACTTACCACAGCACAGACCCTTAGCTACCCCTCCTGATTTGGATGTTGTGGATGATGTCTTCATGGAATCCAGTCTGATTCCTGATACTTTACCCCCTGCTCCCAGGAAACCTGACAGGTACTGCAGAGTCCCTGACTCTCACAAATTTATTTTCAAAAATCCTACTGCTGACCCAGAGGTCATCTCCCAAGAGCCTAAAGGAATAAAAGTAACTACATCGAAGAATCCCACCCCTTTGGACAGGGATTCCCGAGCTTTAGACAGATGGGGTAAAAAAGTATACACCTCTGCAACTCTCGCCATTAGGGCATTGAATTGCCTGTTTCAAATGCTGAAATACCAGCAACATACTATGGAATTTATTAAGCAAAAATTATCTACTTTTCCTGACTGCAGAAAGTAAAGATTTACAGGAGCTTATCTATTCTGCATTCTAAGTCAGCAAACATACCCAGCAATATGGGTTTGACGCCCTAGACGTATCTTGCAGAGCAGCAGTCATAGGTTCTGTACTTAGAAGGCATGCTTGACTTAAGGAACAGACCTTGCCAGACCATGTCAAATCAAATTTGAACAAGGACAATCTGTTTGGCACCAAAGCAGAAGAGGTTCTAAAAAAGATGGAAGAAAAGGCTAAGTCTATGCAGACAGTCAATGATTTTTTGCAAGTGCAGCCTCCAAGATTCAGTAGGCATTGCCCTTCAAAGCATTGGTCCTTTCCAGCCCCCTCAAGGCCATCTCAAACTAGACCCAGGGGAAACAGACCCCCACCCAGACTACAGTCTCAGGGTATGCAGAGATCTAAGCAATGGAGTACCTCCACTTCTAAAACAGGGAGTGCTAAGTCACCCCCTTACGGAAAGAATTCACAATGGCTTCTCAACTACTCTCCTCACCTCTGGCCAATTGCTCATGCCCCTAGGAGGAAAACTTGCCCACCATGCAAAAAACTGGACCTCCATCACCAATGATTGATGGGTCCTCAACATAGTATCCCAGGGGTACAAATTTTACTTCTACACACTGCCAACCCCAAAAGGGTTCCCAGACCTTCCACCAAACCAGTGGGCAGAGGCACAAAACCAAGTTCAATCCCTGCTCTCCATAAGGGCAATTCAGCCTATTCCTGAAGAACAGATAGGCCAAGGTTTTTATTCCAGACATTTCCTGGTACCCAGAAAAGAGGGCACCTGGCGTCTAATCTTAGACCTTTCTATTCTAAACACTTTCCTGGTATTACCAAAATTCAAAATGCTCACCCTACAGCAGCTTCACCCTATGCTGTCAAAAGATGCCTGGTTAGCCACCCTAGACCTAAGGGAAGTCTATCTTCACATCCCTATCAGAGACTCATGCAGGAAATAGCTACGTTTCAGGGAAGGATCTATGCATTATCAGTTCTCTGCACCTCCCTTTGGCTTATCCACTGCTCCCAGAGTCTTCACAAAATGGCTGGCTCCAGCCATTGCCTATTGCAGACAGAGACAGATTCAAATTTACCCTTACTTGGACGATTGCCTAATTTAGGCAGACAGTCAGGAAAAGCTGTTGCAGCACCTGACATTGTAAAGGACCTTCTAACCACCCTAGGGTACACCATCAACGAAAAGAAATCAAAACTAGTCCCCAGTCAAAAAATTGTATTCCTGAGAGCAAGCTTGGACACAGCATCCCATAAGGCATTCCTTACTCAAGAAAAACAAGCCTATCTGATAGGCTACTTCATTCAAATGGCCACCAGAACCCAGCTATCCGCAAGGAAAATCCTGCAGGCTCTAGGGTTCATGGCCTCCTGCATTCTACTAATTCCATATGCCAGACTGCATATGAGGATACTTCAGTGGTACTTGAAAAGTCTTTGGTGCCAACATTCTCAGGACCTGGAAACATACCATGTCTCAGGACAGAGTTTCTTTGGTGGACAGCAGCATACAACCACAACAAGGGACTTCCCATTGCACAACCTCGTGCCACCCAGACCCTAACCACAGACGCATCAGACTATGCCTGGGGTGCACATCTGGAGGGCTGGTGCATTCAGGGCCACTGGAACCCAAACCAAATTCACCTGCACATCAACCAAAAAGAGATGCTAGCTGTTCAGCACTCTGTGACAGCTTTCAGATCCCTACTCTCACCAGGGCCCCTTCTGATAAATACCGACAACACCACAGTGATGCGGTACATCAACAAGCAGGGGGGAACCCACTCTTACCCACTCTGCAGGCTAGCCATGACCCTGTGGAACACAGCCTTGGCTATGCAAATTCACCTGCAAGCTCAATTCTTGCCAGGCAAACGCAACTCTCTGGCAGACGACTTAAGCAGAAATCTCCTAGACCCACATGAGTGGCAGTTAGACCTCTATACCTTCACCCTTCTAACCCAGAAATGGGGTACCCCGAAGGTGGACATTTTCACCTCCCCCTACAATTACCAGCTCAGCAAATTCTGCATCAGGGTACCTCACAGCAAGGCCTGGAAAGTGGATGCCCTATCTTTTTAGTGGGTAAACCTCTCAATCTATGCATTTCCCCCTCTGCCACTTCTTACAAGAGTGCTACTCAAGATAAGGCAGGACAAACCAAGGGCAATCCTGATTGCCCCAGGCTGGCCACGCCAACATTGGTACCCACGTCTGCTCAGTCTGTCACCGGTGCCACCATAGCACCTTCCTCAGATCCCAACCCTCCTCATTCAGCAGGAGGTCAGATCTTGCATCTGCAACTGCAAACCCTGAACCTTGCAGCCTGGCTTATTCCTTGAACTCTCCTCCACTGGACCAGCCTAAGCAAGCAGGTGCTAGATGTCATTCGTGAAGCCAGACGACCCAGTACTAGGAAATCCTATGCTGATAAGTGGAAAGGGTATTGTTCCTGGATTCTCTCTAAAGGAGTGGCTACAGCACAGCCTCCCTTACCTCTCATCCTGGACTACCTAGCAAACCTACTACACAGAGGCCTATCCTTCTCTTCCATTAAGATCCATGCCTCTGCCATCTCTGTTTATTACAACACTGAGCCACCTCTCTTCATCCTCTCATCAGACAGTTCCTGAGTGGGGCAAACAACTTCAGGCCACCAAGAAGAGCCCACACCCCTGCTTGGGACCTTAACTTTGTGCTGGAAAAGCCCATGCTACCCCCCACTTTGAGCCTGCAGCGTCAGCAGAGTTAAAATTCCTCTCTTAGAAAACAGCCTTGCTTCTGGCCATCACCTCAGCTAGAAGATTGTCTGAGCTACAAGCACTTGTGGCTGTGGAACCCTTCATTATTTTTCATGCTGATAGGGTCTCCCTCAGGACTAACCCTTCTTTTATGCCCAAAGTGGTATCCAGTGTGGCTCTTAACCAATCTATCCATTTGCCCACATTCTTGACTTATCCTCAAAATAAGGGGGAAAGAATCCTGCACTCTTTAGATGTGCACAGACAGCTCAGATTCTACCTTGATAGGACTAAGCCCTTCAGGAAATCTGACCAGTTACTACTCAGCTTTTTACTAGGGGCAGAGGGCAAGGCCATATCAAAACAAACCAGCTCCAAATGGATAGCACATTGTATCCATTCCTGTTACAAACAGCATGGGTAACTATCCCCTCAAGGGGTCAGAATGCGTTCACTAAGGCAACTTCAACCTCTACAACCTTTCTCAGAGGAGTCCCTACCAGGGACATTCTGGAAGCTGCTACTGGGAGTTCTGTTCACACTGTCACCAAGCATTACCACCTGCCTATCTTTTCCAAATCCAGGACGGGTTTTACAACAGCAGTCCTGCAGGGCATTCTAGCCAGCCCGAACTCTTCTTGACTGCCTCCACCCATTCTTCAGCTTTGGAAATCAACCCAAGTGTGATGACTGCAACAGTGAATACACTCGAACATCTACATTTATGGTAAGTGTACACAACTGTACTTTTGTGGCCTTTGCAGGACCCAGAATGGGTAAGCCTGTTTCCAAAATGACTCTGTCTTCTTGGCTCAGAAATACCATTACTTTCATCTACATCAAAACAAAGTGTCCTTGCCTTCCAGAATAAAGGCTCACTCTACTAGATCGATAGCTACCTCAGTGGCCTTTCATTCCAGAGCCTCTATGGATGATATCTGCGCAGCAGCCACTTGGGCAAGACCTCATACCTTTATCACTCATTACAAATTGGATCTGGCCTCCAGGGGACAAGCATCTTTTGGTTCTTTGGTGCTTAGGAATGCCTTCCTTAGGGCCACCCAGGACTCAAGTAGCTGGGGACTCGGTCCTATCAGTAAGGAATGAATATGAAGATTTACAATATCAGCTAAAGAAGTTATCTCTTACCATAACGTTCCATCTGAGTTGTAGGTCTTCATTCATTCATTCATTACTTCCTGCCCTCCTTCCTCCTGCCTGGACTCCTGGTAGACTTTAGGCTCTCCTTATTAGTCAAGGTGTCTGCTCAGATACAGCCACCTACTATAACTATTATTATTTCTATACTGTAAGGGCGAGCAAACTCGATCTGAAGAGACAGTGAGAAGGGCATTGTGGGTAGGTCTTAGCTGAGAGTTTTTGGCTGGCGCGAGCTTGGTTCCGGCCGTGTCAGTTCTGAGGACGGAACCGAAGTCCTATCAGTAATGAATGAATGAAGATCTGCAACACAGATGGAACATTATGGTAAGATATAACTTCTTTTTTGCATGCATCTCCTGTGGATTTTTACTGACGAAGGAGTGCATCAAGTGGTAGAAGAAGGCAGTTCTCCTATTATAATGCTGATTTCCTGCATATTTTGTAGTTTTGCCCTTGTACTCCCATAATTCATCAGTTAAAGCGCTATTATCTTAAAAAACAAAGGAATTTGGCAGCGAGCTGTGTTGGGCCTATAAGATTACTGTATAGACAGCGCCAGTGACTCAGCAGGTAGCACACTCATCTTTGGTGCTGAAAGACCAGAAGGCTTTGGGTTCTTTTCTCAGTCTAGGTGATTGGATTACTGATGTTGAATTGCAGCATTTGGGCATGCTGCACTCCTGAGTGTATCGCTCATCAGATGAGATGTTAAACTGAGGTCCAATCTGCTTGACTTGTTGGTAGCTCAGTGGATGTAAAAAAATCCCATGGCACCTATTGAAAAGAGTAGGGTACATTCCCTGATGTCCTTGCCAAATCCTCCACCCCCAGTTGTAGAAATGTTACTTTGGCTCTGCTGGAATAACATACTTTTGAGTATTCATCCCCATTACTGACTTTAAATTCCTCATACAGTGCTCATTTGCTGTATACAGATGTAAATAGAATCAGTTGTTTCATTGCTGTATTTGAAACAAGAGATCACTTTTTAACTTTGTATTGAATGTTTGTCTGCAACAGCCAGAGCTATCTGGCTTTCAAATAACCTTATCATTAAGTTGTTACATTTACGTCAGTGCCCTCCACTCATTCATAAACTGGTATTTGTTTCTCATCACTGCCCTTGGAAGTCATCAGAGCAAGCAGTTTTAACTCTGACATAGTCTTTATCTAACCAGGCAGTGGGATGCAAAGGCTTCAAGGAATGTAACAAGCATCTGACTGGGCATCTTTCTAGTATATATTAGCAATGAATAATATTTGTATAGCTTTAAGTAAAAAATAAATAAATAAACAATAAGGGAGTCTGTAATATATTACAATGAGTGCTATAGAGGCAGTAACTGATCATAATGTGGATGTATCCCAAATTTAACTACCTAAATATAAAATAAAATTAGGAGTAATTCAATGTATGAAGATAGTGTATGATTTTCTTCCTGTTAAATATTTGCAACTTTGAAAACTTTCTTTGCTATTATCTCTCTTATGTGTAAGTATGTTGACTTTAAGTGCGCATATTGTTATGAATATTCTAGTTTTTGTATTATGTTCTTTCTGATGTTTTTTGATTGATTGCTGTCTCTCTCTCGCCCAAGTTGTGGCTTAAAAGGGGTTTTTAGACCAGCTCACTTTCCTGGTTAGTGAGTAATGAGATAAGTAAAATAACTAAAACAAATCATTTCTAAGTGGCTACTTGACAGTCTCACCTGTTGTAGTGGCATGGCTGACAGCCTCTTACCCAGTCAGACTAGTGCCCATTCTGTTAGAAGTGCTGTTAATTCTCTGACCTTAAATCGACGTTTCTGCAGGAGACAAGTGTGAAGGTCCTCAGTCCACACCTTTAAACTGAATGTTCAGCGACTTCTGATCAAAGTATGTTGTCTAGTACTGTTAACCTATTTTACTGACTTGTTGTTTGATAATACAGCCAAGTGTTGCATACTGAGACTAGGAAAAATAAGAATATAATGTAGTACTGTTTGAGTCAGGCAGCTTACATTAGCTATGGATATTCAGAATTCTTTTTTTTCTGGTGTCAGTATTAACACACACACACCGTGCTCTCTCACGTTTATTTTTATCCAGTATTTGTTCGACTTTTGTCGTTGCGAGTACTACATTGTGAATTAATTATGTTTCCAGTACCAACAGTCAGGAGCCTCCCTTTGAAAAATGGAAGACTGTCTTGTTGTTTATGTGAATGGTACATAGGGCCTTTACTATTAAGATAGCTTTCCACACATTCAAGATTCCCTGCATATTGCTTATTGTATTCAGTATGTATGCACCTGTTTAGAGGGAGTGATGCGATACCTATATGTTAAAAGCCCACACATGGGCAGAACTAGACTGCTGTATGCTTACAAGTTGTATGCATGTGTAGGTAGGAATTTCTGCCAGTTACTCATTGAAAGTTTTCCTATGGGAGCAGTAAAGTGTGAGTTGTCTGTCCCTTTCACTAATAAGATTGCGTACTAATTGACTATCTGCAAAAACTTTCCTACCTGTATAAATGCAGCTCATCTCTAATGTCCATTAGTGTAACCCAAGGGAGATTTGAGTTAGCTGCTAGCCAAAATAGCTTTGTCTAGTAAAATACCATTTAGATTTGTATTACCCATAGCTGAAGACTGGGACAAGAAGATGGATAAGGAATATTTACAGTCATGCTTAAGTACCTCACCTGACATATTTTCCTATTACTGCGCTTAAGATATGAATGCAGAATGTATTGAAGTACTGGAGGAGGAAGGAAAAACCCTGATAGGCCCTGCTTTGTTAATAGGCATGTCAATGTCCATTTGGAGCTCTATACAGTTGTGTAAGGCAGCCTATTTATACATTAGGATTGTCAAGGAATCTTGAGTTTTCCAGAATGACAAGGAACCCTTCCTGTTTTGCTCCTGAGGTACCCTTGTCAAGGATAAAATGACATACAATACAAGAGGAGCATTTCTTTGTAGAAGTTGTCATAGAACCTTGTGGGTGTTACATTTTGTACTTAATTTAGTCTGCTGACTAGTGGCTGCAGATGTTAAAAAGCTCCTTAAGCAGAGTTATAAATCCTTGGCCCAGGTAATCCGAGTTCATTTAGCCGCTCAGACATTTGATTGTGCTGGCAGAGGAGAACTGGCAATGAAGTTGGATGCATGCCCTGCTTCTAATGGTGTTTGCGTAAGGTGGGGAGAAGTAAGTTAATTGAGCTTTTTTTCCCTAAAAAGCTAATCAAGCATTCTTATTAGTGAAAACTAACTTGGGCATAATGTAAATATCACGAGATAAGATTAAAAACGCTTAATGTGTCAGCTTTTTTAACATCTAAAAAGCGTACTGTTTTCTTATTTTAGAGTTTTTAGTGCCATTTTATGTGTGCCATATGCCTAGCTTTTTTACAGTATATTGCTCATTAATGAATAAATGAAATAATGGGATCCTTTTGTATTTCACTTTCTTACCACCAGCTGACTTTGGCTTTGCCAGGTACCTCCAGAGTAATACAATGGCAGCAACTCTTTGTGGATCTCCCATGTATATGGTAAGTGCTTTGCACTATTTTTACATTTTATCCACAATCACATATTTCAGTACACCCAAGCCTCAGAGGACAGTATCTTCCATTAAATACAGGTAAATTGTTTACCTCTCGTGTAAATTGGTTTCTGCTGATGAAGAGAATGAATACACACCTGCTTTCAGTTCCATCATGCATGTATTTATCAGGTCTTCACAGTGATCATGTCTTTTGCACTGGGTTTAAAGAGCAGACTGTTAAGTGAGTGCCATTTAGAATGAATGCACTACTTCTTTACATCTTGAAAGAACAGTGTTTCACCACATGGACACAGATTTGAGAGTTGATGGCTTGCTTTTCTATGGCTGTACTTCCGTGTAGTCTCATAGGGTCTCAGCTCCCCGATTTTAAAGGAATAAAGAAGCACTTGTTTTTAAATGGGTACTATATTGTTCACTGCTGCAGTAGGGATAACATTTGGGAATTCAGCCGCAGAAGTCCCAGAGTCCAGCCCAATTTCCATAGCTTTTCACCATTTCTCCTCCTCCTGGCTGGGTAGACACCCTCCACTCTGGACTTCAGCATGTCTGTGGTGTAAAAGGGTGGTATAAGAGGGATATCCATCTGCACCATCTGTGGTTGTTTTTTTGTCACAGTATGAGAAAGGTCATGGATCAGTGTGAGCATAGGGAGTCCATTGTTGTGGCCTTGCTTCCAGAATGTGAATAAATACCCTCTTGGGGAAAATTTTTATTTTTACTTTGTGTGTTGCTTGTGTGTAGGTAAGAAGTTCTGAGGCAGTGGGGTATGTCAGTTTTTAATGTTAATAACTGCATTACTTGTAAGAAGCAAGTTTTGCATACATAAAGACCTCAGTAGTCAGTGTTTGCTCTCTTTAGGGACCCAACACCACATTGCTTGCTGTTGGCACAGACCTGCAGCCAGAGATTTGTATGGGAGCCACCAAACCCAAAAAGAGGGCAAAGGTGGCCGAGCCTTATCTTGTCTCAACCGGCACTGGTCAAGTCCTCCTCCCTATCCCATTTCTGGATCTCCTCACAAGATGCAGTGAAGTTGGCTTAGGATTTTATACTTCTCCTGATGAACCTGTAGCCACCCTCAGGAATCCTTAAGCATAACTGGTACCTGACTTGAAAATAAGAAGGGAAACATGTTCCTCTTCTTAGAGTCAGACTCCTCTGACTCTTAGGAGAGTGAAGTAGCATGTGTGGCATAAATTTCATCCCCTTTTTGCAGGTCAAACACTGAGGACACCCTATCCTCTGGCTGCTCACCAGAGACTTTCTCATTTCAGGACACCCTCAACAAGATGAAAGATTTCTTAAATGGGAGTCGTAAGGAGTCCTATTGTGCACAGAAAATGTATGGAGATTTTCTGGGTTTCCCAGATCCAAAACACTTGGCTACTACTTTAGTGACTTGAAGGTCTTGGTGAATGCATTCAGCAGTGCTTTTTGGAGCAAGACTTTTAGCTCCCTATTGTCAGTTCCTAACCATATTTGCAGAGTTGTAGTTTCCTGTTAGTATTTGCATAGGTACCAAATTGTTGATTCAGTTATGGTGGCCACAGTACTCAAACCAAGAATCCTCTACCCAGTGACATAAAAAATAAGGTACTGGACCACTTTAGGAAGATGATCTATACCTCTACCACTCTGGGCTCTGAATTACCAGACATCAGGAAGCAGGTCTGGCTGAGGGTACAGCCCTGCCAGAATATGAAAATACAGCTTAGTGCCCCATTAGGAAAGTAATCACTGTTTGCACCTCTGCAAAACAGGTGTTTATGAATCAGAGGAAAAGAGGAAGACAGTGCAGTCTATGAAACAGCTGATGTTATGTAGTCCTATCTCACCTCCATTATAATATGTGGACTCGGCCGCTTAGAAAGCCTGAAAACTTCTGATTGGCCAGTGGCTAATAGGTATCCCATGATGCATGCGCACATTCTCCAGATCTCGTTTGCCGCGTCTTCAGTCGGAAGCTTCCTTTGGTTGGCCATGGCTAAGTGATTTAGTTCTTTATTATTCTGATTATTAGAGAAGTTTTTTAACTTATTGTGAAGTGCCTTTCTTATTGCTGTTAGCCTTATCATGATAACCGATTGTGTCAATTTAACCGGACTTGACTTTTTCCTGGATTTTACTTTTTCTGCTATAAAAATTTGGGCCTGTTGGCCTTTTTTGTGTGTGTTCCGTGAGTGTGTGCGTTTGACTAAACCATTTTAGTTAGAGGCATTAGTCTGTTTCCCTTTCCTTTACACTAAGTTCGTTTAAGTTAGAGAACCTAGTAGAACTTCCCTTGGTTGTTTGTTGTGAGAAATAGGGCTAGATCTGTTTAAGTTAGAGGATCTAGTTCCTCTCTTGTTGAGTGAGTGTGTTGTTTTTTTTGTTCAATCACCTATTGGGATTGCCATTATGTCTAAGGAACATAAAGAGCATAAACAGGATCAAAAAATGTCCATCACGGATGGACATAGCATCTCTGTGTACTGTTTAGGGGCCGTACATCTTCAAGAGACTTGTCTCTTTTGCCATTCCTTTAGTTCTAGAGTGCTCCAGGAATGGAAGAATAAGTTGATTCTAAAAGGATTGTTAAAACCTTCTTTCGAGGAAGACCTAGCCAGCTCGTCCTCCTCTACTAGGTTGCATTTTTCCAGTAAAGATAAGGGCAAGACCTCCAAAAGGCCTTCTCCAGACTCAACTTCTGTCTCTGAACCTCCACAGAAGTTACCTAAATCAGAGATGGTCTCTGTCTCTTCGGCTCCACTGTCCTCGGAGCCGATCGAGATTCTGGACATGTATATTGCAGTATCGGCACCCAGTGCTTCAGTACCGATCACCAGCAGTCCTCTTCGGAGCCGGTCTACAGACATTCCACCGATCTCCCCTACTTTAAAATCACCTATATTACAGAGAACGAGGTCTCCAACACTGTCCTCCAGATCCTCCAGGAGCTTTTCTGAAGAAGACATCGAGAGAGTGGTGCTCAGACTCCTTAAGTTGTCGGCCTTGCCAAAATTTTTATCGGCTCCGACCACTTCTGTCTTGGAGCCGACTCCTGCTACCGACCCTGCTCTTTTTCCTCCTCCAACCCAGATTGGGCCTTTGGAGCCGATGCTGTCGGTACTGACTACAGTGGTGTCCTCGGCTCCAGCACCCCGGGTGGTTGTCTCGGAACCAGGCCCGGCTCCGACACTGCCGGTGCCGTCCGAAGTGTCTAGGGTCTGAAGCTCTTCAGTCGGGCCCAAGGGGGACACTTGGAACCGAACCTCTTCATTGCCGAGTCTTCCTCTTGGTGCATCGGCCCAAGTGAGCTCAGACCCTACATCATTCTTGGAGCCAGTTCCTTTGGAGCCATCAGCGCCTACGCTCTCCTCAGAGCCGGGGCGTCGTACGGAGCCAGAGGAATCAGTTTTTGTGAAGATGAAGAGCATGTTGAATAGTTCACCCATACCACGTAGGAGTACCGATGCTATACTCCCTCAAGCACCGACTACGGTCTCAGCATCCTCTCTCCCCCGGGATGGTAGAGACTCACAGCCACAGGACCCCCATTTGGGTGGTCCCTGATCTTCCGAGACCTCCCCAGAAGACCCCACTGAGGATCCCCCTCGGAAGAGATCATGTAAGAGGAAGCATGTAGACTCCTCTGATGAGTCTGTCACATCTAACACTGACCTTGATGAGTCGGAGGGGTCCCCTAAGTCATCCTCTGAAGATGTCTCCTTTGCAGACATTTTGGAGATCCTCAGGCAGAGAGGCAGCTGGACCACCATTACCCCTTCCGATGAGGAGTCAGTGTACCTGAAGGCTTTTGGGTCTCAACCCTTAGCTTCATGGATGTCTCCTCCATTTGATGAATTGCTAGATCTTGTGAGTCAGAAGGCATGGCAGACTCCCGATGCCGTGGAACCGGTCCCCAGGAGGCCGAATAAATTTCTCTCCGCCCCTAAGAACAAAGAGTTTTTATCTAAGGGTTTACCTGTTGATGCCATCGTGGTGGTGGTGGCCACTAAGAAGGAGCTAGCAGAGACTTCTTCTATCCATCCACCTAACAAGGAATCCCAAACGATGGATAGGTATGGGAAGCGTTTCTTCTCTTCAGCGGCTTTTACACTCAGATCGCTGAACTATCTATCACATTTTACGAGACTTCAGAGAGATCTCCTAAAGGAGTTAGGAGATACTCTTCAGGGTACCTCGATCGAAGCAGTCCCATCTACAGTATCGGCTCAGTTGGCTACCCTCACATCTGTTGTTAACTCCTCCATGCGGCGGATCTCATATGATGGTGCGAGTAGGGTAGCGGGTTCAGGAGTCTCATTAAGGAGACATTCCTGGATGCATCTGTGCAACTTTGCTGCGCCTTTCAAGTCTATATTCACCAATGCTCCCATGGACGGATCCTCTCTTTTTGGACCCAAGGTGAAAGATACCCTCACCAGGTGTGAGCAGGAAGGAAAGCCTCTCTCTGCCATGGGAGTTCGTTTTACCATTCCTTCTAGACCTTACCCTAAAGGTCAGAAGAGCAGCAAAATGTGGTTCAAGAAATCACAGAGACCTTTCCAGGACACACAAGGTGATTCCTCCTTCAGAGGCAGGGGAGGAGGAAATAATAGTAGACATCGCCCTAGAGGCAGGGGAGGCCCAGAAAATCAGGGAGGTCGCGATTCCTTTCGTGACCATCCCTGTCAGCGTTTCTGATGTGGAACCCGACTGTGTGTCTCTGGAGCCAGTCGGTGGTCGCCTGTCCTTGTACCCAGAAGCCTGGCTAAATCTTACTCGAGACACGTGGGTACAAGACATCATTACCAGAGGTTACTCTATACCCTTTTCCCATCCTCCACACCCTCCCAAAAGGATCCCAGATGTACCACCCAATCACAAGGATCAAGCGGCTATAGAGATAGAAAAGCTGCTATTAAAAAGAGTCATCCAAAACGTCCCAACAGACTAGACAGGATTCAGAACATACTCCAGGTTCTTTTTAGTTCCAAAAAGAACAGGGGACTGGAGACCCATCCTAGACCTCAGCAGGTTAAACAAGCATGTAAAGAAGCCCAAGTTCCGAATGGTCACTCTACAATCCATACTCCCTTTGTTGGGGAAAGACAGCTGGATGTGCTCAATAGATCTCCAGGATGCCTACTACCACATAAGGATGGGCAAAGCATCAAGGAGCTACCTACGCTTCCAGCTGGGAACCAATCATTACCAGTTTCGGGTGCTGCCCTTTGGTCTCACCACAGCCCCCCAGGTGTTCACCAAGTGCATGGCAGTAGTCAGCGCTCATTTGCGGCGTCAGGGAATCCAAGTGTTTCCATACCTGGACGATTGGCTCCTGACCGCCACCGCCAGTTATCGCCTAATTCAGTCAAGAGATTCCACAATCAAGCTCTGTTCCCAGTTGGGAATCTCGATAAACTGGGAAAAATCCTCTTTTTTGCCCACTCAGTCTATAACTTTTATAGGAGCAAACATAGACACGGTCAAGATGACAGCCAGACTGCCTACAAACAGAATACAGAATCTTGTGCAACAAATTTACAGAATACTTCCCCTTCAAAGAGTCAAAGCGAAGGTGGTGTTGCAGCTTCTCGGGACTATGGCATCAACCATAACCTTGGTACCTTTAGCAAGACTACATATGAGAATACTCCAATGGCTGCTGTCATCCCAGTGGTCGTTTCAACAGTTGCCTCTACATCATCAGATCCTGATTACAGATTCTTGCAAAAAGGACGTACGTTGTGGATTCAACCAGGTCATCTTACCACAGGGACTCCCTTTGTACCGCACCAACCCGTTGCCACTGTGACCATGTATGCCTCTCAGATAGGGTGGGGGGGGCATTATCTTGGCAGGACTGTCCAAGGCAAATGGCAAGAGCAGGAGGCCCATCTGCATATCAATGTCCTAGAGATGAGGGCAGTGCTTCTAGCATTGTAAGCACTTCACAACTTTCTCCCTCTAGGGACGATAGCTATCTAGACCGACAACATGTCGGTTGTTTGGTATCTAAACAAACAACGGGGAACCAGATCATACCCCTTATGTCGAGAGGCCATACAAGTTTGGGATTGGGCTATTTCTTCCCAATGCTTTCTCATTGCAACGCACATCCCGGGGACTTCCAACGTAATAGCGGACAAGCTAAGCAGGGCAATTTTGTTACCTCACGAATGGTCCTTGAACCATTTATTTATTTATTTTACATTTGTTGACCAGGCTAGTCTAACTGGATATATGTCCATTTTCAGTAGAGACCCGGGGAGATAAGCTCCATGACACACATGATAATAAAATTGCAAGACAATATAAAATAACTTCAGATGTGTATACAAGTACAAATTTGGTTAATACAGAAATAATACAGAGAGGACAGAAGTCAATACAATATGAAATGCATTCAATACAATGAAAAATTCAAAATAGCAAGTAGGTACGTGTAGAAAAAAAAGGGGAGGTATACAGGCTAATTCCATATACAAGTACAGTACAATAAAAGAGGCAGATTGATGTTCAGTAACAGTAAAAAAATGAGTTTAGTAATAACACTTTTTTTTAAACAAATAAGCATTGCTTTCTGTATTACCTTGAACCAGAAAATAGCCAGTACGATCTTTCACAAGTGGAGACAACCCTGCTGCAACCTCTTTGCCAGTCCCATCAACACCAAATGCAGCACCTTTTTCTCTCTCGTCCCCCCTCCGGGGGAGTCTCCAAGAGATGCACTAGTCCACGATTGGCCCCCAGGACTCCTTTATGCTTTTCATCCTTTTCCACTCATCCCCAAGGTCATACAGAAAACAATGCTGTTGGGAAGATGATCCTCATCACCCCTTACTGGCCTTGTCAGATTTGGTTCCCTTTTCTCGGGCCTCACCTTTTGGACTGCCCATGGAAGCTGGACCCAGTGCCAGACCTCCTGACACATGTCAGGTTCTCTTCACCCCAGTCTACACACTCTCAAACTGACAGCATGGCTGCTCCAGTTGCATCACTAGTCAGGCTTTATGATTTGTCTCCAGCTGTAACTCATATTATTACCTCTTCTCACAAGCCTTCAAACAGAAAATTGTGTCATAGTAAATGGAAGAGATTTTCCATATGGGCACACAATAGAGAAGATGATCCATTTACAGCTCCCATTACTATTGTTCTAGAGTTTCTTTCCGAACTCTTTCACCTAGGTTCAGCGGCTGCTACACTCCGAGTTCAACTAGCAGCTGTATCTAATTTTCATGTGGGGATTAATGATTCCAGTCTTATGTCTCACAAAGTGTGCAAATCCTTTCTTAAGGGTTCCACGATGTTAAGACCTCCTGTACAAGACTCCTTTCCACCTTGGGACCTTAATCTAGTTCTGTCTAGACTTACTCTGCCACCCTTTGAACCAGCCCATAGTTGTCAGCTGAAGTTTCTGTCTTGGAAGACTCTTTTTCTGGTAGCAATAACATCAGCCAGGCGAGTTTCTGAATTACAAGCTCTGTCTGTTAAACCTTCATACTTAATTTTTCACAAAGATAGGGTCTCTCTCCGGACCAACCCTTCCTTTATTCCTGTTCTCAGTTTCACTTAAACCAAACAATTGAATTGCCAGTGTTCTTCCCTAATCACGCCAACAAAGCAGAGTATACATTCCACCAATTGGATGTACACAGGCAACTACGTTTCTATATCCACCGGACCAAAGAATTTAGAAAATAAGGACAGCTGTTTATTTCCTTTGCTGAGGCGAGAATGGGCTTGCCAGTTTCCAAGGTTACACTATCGAACTGGATCTCTAGTTGTTACCCTTTAAAGTTAAAGCGCATTCCACCAGGTCCTTCTCTACTTCTGCTTCTTTCCATGCCAGGACACCTATTGATAGTACTTGTGAAGCAGCAACATGGGCTACCCCTCATACCTTCATTTCCAATTATAAATTGGATTTAACTTCCAGGGGTAAAGCTTCGTTTGGTTCCACGGTACTCAGGAGTATCTTCCAGTGAGCCACCCATTCAAGATGCTAGGGACGCTGTCCCACATGTAATAATTGAGGCGAGATAGGACTACATAACATAAAGAAGTTATGTACTCACCATAACATTCCATGTATGTAGTCCATCTTGCCGAACATTATTACGAACCCACCCACCAGCCCCCTTCCTGAAAGATCTGGATACAGTTTTGTTTCCCTTTCTATAGTGGTATTTGCCACAAGGGCTCCTTTTATTGCAGTTTATTCTTCCGGACCTTTGTTCCTTTTTCATGTCTGATTCTGGTAGACTAGTAGCAAACAAGATCTGGGGAATGTGCACATGCATCATGGGATACCTATTAGCCACGAGCCAATCAGAAGTTTTCAGGCTTTCTAAGCGGCCGAGTCAGAGCCGAGGATCGGCTCCGAACCACATGTAATAATGTTCGGCGAGATGGACTACATACATGGAACGTTATGGTGAGTACATAACTTCTTTTTTCACTCCCATGCAAAGTATGGTAGAAACTGTCCTGCTAAGAGCTATCTCTTTCACCAATGGCAAAACAGGGCAGGCAGCCAAAGCTGAAGGAAAACAAGTTCAGAAATAATGTTAAGTTAACCAGAAGGAGAGACCTGGTGGGCCTCAGGGCCAGGACACCACAAGGAAACAGCTATCACTCGATTGAGCTGTTCCCTCTCCCACCCTCATATGACACTCCAGTCCACTCCACTCTGTCTCCAAGCACACATCCTTCCCCCATCCTTAGCTAAAAAGTAGAGGATCATCTGGAACTATTTACAAGAGTGGGAGAAAAGACATTCAAAACACTTGAATTTTAAGAATCCTGGAATGAGAGTTTAGGCTTTAGTTTGTAAAAAGACTTAAGGTTCTCGGGGATCCCCCAAGTACCCAGACAACAAAGGCCAATACTTCTGGACCTTCTGAAACAGAAGGCTATATACAGAAAGTACCAAAGCTGGAAGAAGACACAGGAATTTCTCAAGACTGTTTCTAGTCTCAGGAAAAGATGGACCTTAAAAGCTTGTTTTAGAGTTGTGAAGATTAATCAAATATCTCCAGGTGTCATAAATCATAATGCTAACCATGCAGCCCCTACTGTCTCTTCCTTTCTCTTCCCTCAACCCTCATTGCTGTCTTAGAGCTGAAAGATATCTACTTCTGTATAATATTTGTAGCTGGAATAGAGAGGGTATACCTGAAATTCAAAGCAGGGAATGCCCACAAGTTTACTTCCTTGCCCTTTGGTTTGTAAACACCCTTGGTGCAATAGACAATGTCCAGGCTGTTGTAACTGCATACTACAGAAGCAGGGGCTTCCATGTTTACCCCTTTCTGGATGACTACTCGAGTAAGGCCCTAACCCAAGAGGAGACGCAGATATTATACAATTTAGCTTGGCCTGTATGCAGAGGATGGGACTGCCTTTGAACTTAACCAAGTCACAGCTAATACCCTTCAAGCGATTCCAACTTTGTAGGCAGCCCTTCTGAACACTGCAAACCATAGGGCATTTCTTCCTTCAGAAAAGATGTTATTCTTGACTTCATATTTCATTTATATAGAAAACAAAATCAGATTACTGTCAAGGAATTCCTCAGAACACTGGCTACACAGTTTTCTCAATACTGATGCCCTCCGTACTTGGGAAAACTGCTATGATACTTGAGAGAAAGATGGTACTGGTATTCCTACTCCCTGCATACCCCCTACCTAATACTGGCTTTATCAAAAGGAATTTTTTATGTTGGGTACAACAGGTGGACCTGAGTCAAGGGAGTCCCATTCAAACCAGACACAGATGGTCACCACAGACTACTCGGATCTAGTCTGGATTGCCCACACAGGGAAAATGAGGATTCAAGGGACTTAAAGCCAAACTTAAAGAATAAATATATTTGTATCAAAGAAAAGATGGCTGTAAAAGCATTCAGACAGACCTGGCAGCCAGGTACCTTGCATACCTTCATAGGCAGCACAGCACTGATACATAACTGTCAACCTGGAAACATCAAAAGTCTGGACAAAGACCTTGAAAAATAGGTACAAATCTGTACGCTGATTAACATAACATTTGCATACATAATTATGTAACCCCACCCGCTCCAATGGAATTATGGGATACCAACTTTTAAATGCAAACTGAAAACAGGCAAAATATTAAATACAAAATAAACATAATTATTTATATTAACATTTGGACTTGTATCATCAAACTTTGAACACGTGAAAAACTAAAATACAGTCTTCTTTTATAAAAATAAAATTAACTTCTTCTACACTAAATTGCTTCCTGCAGAGTTCTGATGTCATTAACTGACTACACTACTGTCATCATCATTCTCTTTCGGCTTTTCCCGTTAGGGGTCGCCACAGCGGATCATCTCTTTCCATTTCTTCCTATCCTCTGCATCTTGCTCTGTCACACCAACCGCCTGCATGTCCTCTCTCACCACGTCCATAAACCTTATCTTAGGCCTTCCTCTATTCCTCTTACCTGGAAGCTCCATCCTTAGCATCTTTTTCCCAATATACCCATCATCCCTCCTCAGCACATGTCCAAACCAATGCAATCTCGTCTCTCTTGCTTTGTCTCCAAACTGTCCAACATGAGCTGACCCTCTAATATACTGATTCCTAATCCTATCCATCCTAGTCACACCGATTGCAAATCTTAACATCTTTAACTCTGCCACATCCAGCTCTGACTCCTGCCTTTTTGTCAATGCCACTGTCTCCAACACATATAACATAGCTGGTCTCACTACCCTCTTGTAGACCTTCCCTTTCACTCTTACTGGTACCGGTCTGTCACAAATCACTCCTGACACTCTTCTCCACCCATTCCACCCTGCCTGTACTCTCTTTTTCACCTCTCTTCCACATTCACCATTACTCTGAACTGTTGATCCCAAGTACTTAAACTCGTCCACCTTTACCAACTCTACTCCCTGCATCCTCACCATTCCTCTACCCTCCCTCTCATTTACACTCGTCCACCTTTACCAACTCTACTCCCTGCATCCTCACCATTCCTCTACCCTCCCTCTCATTTACACACATATATTCTGTCTTAGCCCTGCTGACCTTCATTCCTCTGCTCTCTAGAGCATATCTCCACCTCTCCAGAGTCTCCTCAACCTGATTCCTACTCTCACTACAGATCACAATGTCATCTGCAAACATCATAGTCCACGGGGCCTCCTGTCTGATCTCATCTGTCAACCTGTCCATCACCACTGCAAATAAGAAAGGACTCAGAGCTGATCCTTGATGTAATCCCACCTCCACCTTAAACGGATCTGTCACTCCCACTGCAGTCCTCACCACTGTCACACTACCCTCATACATATCCTGTACCACTCTTACGTACTTCTCTGCCACTCCTGACTTCCTCATACAATACCACAACTCTTCTCTAGGCACCCTGTCATATGCTTTCTCCAAGTCTACAAAGACACAATGCAACTCCTTCTGACCTTCTCTGTATTTCTCCAACAACAGTCTCAGAGCAAACATTGCATCTGTAGTGCTCTTTCTTGGCATGAAACAATACTGCTGATCACTAATCATCACCTCCCTTCTTAACCTTGCTTCCACTACTCTTTCCCATAACTTCAAGCTGTGACTAATCAGTTTTATCCCTCTGTAGTTACTGCAGCTCTGCACATCACCCTTATTCTTAAAGATAGGTACCAAAACACTTTTTCTCCACTCCTCAGGCATCCTCTGACTTTCCAAAATTTCATTAAACAATCTAGTTAGAAATTCCACTGCCATTTCTCCTAAGCACCTCCATGCTTCCATTGGTATGTCATCTGGGCCAACAGCCTTTCCATTCTTCATCCTCTTCATAACTGCCCTTACTTCCTCCTTGCTAATCTGTTTCACTTCCTGATTCACTATCCCCACATCATCCAACCTTCTCTCTCTCTCATTCTCTTCATTCATCAGCCTCTCAAAATACTCTTTCCATCTACTCAACACACTCTCCTCTCTTGTGAGTACCTTTCCCTCACTATCCTTTATCACCCTTAATTGCTGCACATCTTTCCCAGCTCTGTCCCTCTGTCTAGCTAATCGGTACAGGTCCTTTTCTCCCTCTTTAGTGTCCAATCTCTCGTACAACTCTCCATATGCCTTATCCTTAGCTTTCACCTCTCTCTTTGCCATGCCTCATCTCCTTATACTCATGTCTACTTTCTTCATCTCTTTGACAATCCCACTTCTTCTTCGCCAGCCTCTTCCTCTGTATACTCTCCTGTACTTCCTCATTCCACCACCAGGTCTCCTTGTCCTCCTTCCTCTGTCCAGATGTCACACCAAGCACCTTTCTAGCAGTCACCCTTACTAGTTCTGCTGTAGTTACCCAGCTATTCGGTAACTCTCCACTGCCAGTGCCTGTCTTAACTCTTCCCTAAACTCCACTTCACAATCACCCTTTTTTAACTTCCACCATTTAATCCTTGGCACAGCTTTCACACTCCTCCTCCTCCTCTTGATCACCAACGTCATTCTACATACCACCATTCTATGCTGCTTAACTACACTTTCCCCTGCCACCACTTTACAGTCTCCAATCTCCTTCAGACTGGCCCTCCGACTGCACTACTGTAAAAGCCACAAATAAAGGAGAGTCAATAGAATAATTTTCATAAAACTACTCAAAAACATTTAATTCATATTACTTCTTTGTGAATACAAAGACTGAGTGGGGTAACTCTCAACCAAGCTAGTGCAACAGCTATCTATTCTGAAGAATAGAGAGTTCCTTCTTTGAGGTGAGATGAGGCAATTGCAAACACACTGACAGTGACCCAACCAATATAAAGCATGAGAGGCCAAGTTATGCACCTATAGCAACACGCAAGACTTGAACAAACTCTCCTCACCCGTTTGCATTACCTCACAATGCTACTGGTGTGTACAGATTTACAACATGTTTTGATTTCCAGGCATCATTGCCTACCTCATTCTTCACATTCCGTGGCATAAAAACAGCTCCAACCTCACTTTTGATAGGTTATATTAACACAGTCCGTTTTCTTGTCACTTAATTTTCAAGATGACATGATTTCACTCCCCCAATGAATTTAAAAAGGAAATAAGGGCCAAAGGCCCTGCTGAAAGCCCCATGTCTATGATCCAGGCACAAAACTGAATTAGCATGTGTTGTCAAAACATTTGTAACTTAAAACCATGCTGTCATTCGCAAAGGAATAATCAAAAATTACACACACATGATGGCTGAATCCATGTGCAGCTTATTTATTTAAAAATGAAAATCACAACAGCAACTGAAAATTGATGCATCTTATTTATTTCCATTTGTTAACAAAGATTGCTGGAAAGGGACACCTTGCATAATCAAAGAAAGTCCCAGGGAGAAAAACTCTAAACATGGTGCAACATGCAATATAAATAAATGCTGTACAGCATAACATGCAATTAACTAGACAACATTAGTACTGGCTTTATTTATATATCACATAATAGCAGCTGTACAATATACATTCAAGCAATATTAGTAGATATGTTAATGAGGAGGAAAAGAAAGCAGGAGGGGTAAGGCTAAGGTACAGTCTAGATGCTTAGAGAAAGTTTAGTAAGTGATAGAAAAAATTAGAAAGTATTTGTGTAGTTGAGAGGATTCACTGGACAAGCTTAGGGCAACACAAGATTGGAGTGTGAGAAAAATTATGAGAAAAACAGAGTAGAAGAGGAAGCAATATATATATATATATATATATATATATATATATATATATACACATACAGGGGTGAAAGTTTAAAATTTTGGAAGGCAATATAAGTCAAGTATTGACAAATCATGTAGATAGCAGAGATCATTATGTATACTCAGAAAAACACTGGTTGAGGAAACACAAGAACATCAATACAGAAACATCAATTAATACAGGGAATGTCTCCCTAAACTTTAAAGCTGCACCTCAAAAAAAGATAAATTCACAAATCTCATAGTTTATAATCTTCTGAAGCATACATATTTTGCGTAAATATCACCATCCAGCTGTTTAAAGAAAGAATGTCTGCATGATCACATGGAATCTTGTAGACAGTAAAGACATAGACCAACCGTCAGATAATTTACAAATTACAAGCATGTCAACCGCATACTGTTAGCATTTACCCTAGATCGTCTGCCTCCATGTTTTTTCTTTAAGTTGACAGACAGACAGTTAGATAAGAATGGGATTGTGACCAGTAATCCCCATGTTAGTTATTAACACTGCAGTAAAATGTCACTTTCGTGAGATGCCTCACGTCAGAAAGTTGACCAAAACACCGATTAGAAAACAACCACTTTCATATTTACCACTCTAAATTAACAGGGGTGTACTTAACCAAAGAGATTCACTATTCAGCAAAAGTATACAATAGGCGAACATTTACAGTGCAAACTATTTTCGCTGCTTTTCTGCACTTTTTCTGAAAAGAGTTGTATTTAATTTGCTACACTAAACTCATATTTTAGAGAATTACTTACTGTTGCTGTATACAAACCGCTGCTGTCTTATAAATTGTTGATATTTACAGTACTCTGACTGACCACCACTCCCGCTTGCCAGTTCAAATTTTGAAACACGTACTGACGCTTCCTATAGGCTTCAACGTCATATTACCCTTGCTGCCCGTATGCTATTGCCATTGAAAATGGAGAACTTAACAACAGTTATATTTGGATAGATTCACGTCTGCTTCATATTGTTCTCTTCTCACGTTTCTTTAAAAAAATGATTTTCCGGTAAATTACTGAGGTTTACAAGCAGTCAATAATACCCAACTTTTGAGTTTCGTACTTCTTATCTTTCCAAATGCACATTGATGGAACAGATGTTGTTCTATTAACTTTTGAAGGTGAACTGGATATATTAGCACTATCTGTCTGGTTCTTTTCATCCCCTTACCACCCAGAACCATTTTGAAAGTATTCAAGATCATTTTCTGAATGACTGCATAGTGCATACCAAAACGACAAGAACAACTAATGCAGGAAGTACCTAAGCCCAAAATCATATCGCTGGGATTCAGCTTTGCTTCACACATCTCTAAGCTGTCTGGGTTTAAGGGATTTTGCTGATTTTTCACTCAAAAAATTGCCCTACCCTATTAAACTCATGCTATTTAAGATCAATAAGATGGTGGATTACAGAAAGCAAGAAGGAGAATACTGGTCCGCAGACTGAGTGGCGGTGGAGTTTTTGTGGTGCAAAATTGCCAATCCGACCCGCAACCTTCACAGAAAAAGTACACACACCTCCCTGCCTGTCTTTAAAGCTCATTTATCTACAGGGAGGACAGCAGACTCTACACAGAAGGCACTCCAGCTGAGAATCGAACCAAAGAATCTTTTACTGTGCGGCAACAACGCTAACAGCTGCACCACCACGGCCTGGATTATGGACAGCAAATAATGATAATTAAATGCTATCACAGTCTATGCCACTTCAAAAAGTCATAAATAATATATCTTTAGACCAAAATGTAACTGATTTGAAACCTTTGCTCTGATTACTTCCGTCTTTCTTTACCTCTGTTCTGAATCTGATTGTACTCTTGCAGATGTATGGAGCTGACACTTCAGCATACAGTGCAGATGGCTATCTATTTCTTTGCTTCTAACTATTTAAACTGATACGTTACTGATAGGATATTTTAACAGCTTATTTCATCCCCCACATGGTTTGTGATTTAGGTCTGCTAAGACAGACTTTACTAAAATCTTCAGTAAATCTGAAGGAAACGAGCAATAATGTCAGAACAGCACATCAAAATTAGGACATTTGAAATTTAAGCAAACCAAGAAATAGGACTTTTCGGTATTCGTCTCCAAAGCAACGAACACACACACACACACACACACACACACACACACACACACACACACACTTACTTGCTCACAATTACTTACGAAAAAAAGAGGCTGTTAAATGACTAAAATATGTTTGTTTATTCTGGTTAAGAGCCAGTTTTACTCAGGAAAAAAATATGTATGGCAGTGATTCTTAAGGACACTAAGACTGCAAATATTAGCTGTAGTCCTATTTGCGAAGAACGCGCTGTTAATGAAATTAAGGTTAGTTTTAACCATTGCATAAAAAGTTGTGTAAAAGTTATAATTTTAGTTGAAGTCCGAATGAATTAGTGTTTTAAAAAGTTTACATCTTACTAGTTTTTTAACTTTGAGTGAAACACGTGGGAGCACCTTTAGCTTTCTGTCTGACAAAGTTTGAATGGTACAACCATATGTGCAGTACATTTTATTTTAGTGATAATTCCTGCTTGTGTTTGCATGTTAGAAAATGGCATTAAAGAACTTTTTTTTTAGTTAAAGCCCTCTCAGTTTCTCTGCCAGTAAGCAATGTGTGATGACGTCAGTAGGTAAATAAAACAAAGAAACAAAATCGTGATTTGAAGGGGCCACTCGGGAATTCGTGTTAAACTATTATTTTACCCCCAAAAACGTGAAATAGCGAGGAATTAGGTACAGTTCAGAGGTATGCACTGATGGTACATCAACAAGCAGAGAAGAACCACATCACACCTCTTGTGCAGACTGGCCACGGAGGCAAGTTGCTTAGAAAAGAATCAGGCAGAATCTTCAGGGTACCATATATCCTTTCTCTGGAGAACATCCTGGCAGACTAATTGAGCAGAACAGAGACTGATCTGCACGGATGGCTATTAAACAGGGTTGTATTTCTGGATTTGGCCTAGTAGTGCTTTTTGCATCTCCAAGAAACAAATAGCAGAAAGCAAAAAAATGCACTAAAACACCAACCACAAGGGCCTGGGCAATAGATGCCCCCACAGTAATCTGGACAGTTCAAGGCAAAGTACAGGCCAGAAATGCTACACATATCTGCCTTTTGACATAGAGAGCAGTGGCCTCACTTCTACTAAGTATGGTAAGGGCATAGCCTGTTCTTCTGATTTAGTATAGGAGCCTTTTGATGCAAAATAAGGGTCACTCTTGCACCCACATTTGAGGACCCTGCAGCTGACCAGTTAGGTGAGTTAGCTGTCATCCCCTTTAAACACATGATTTTCAAGGACATGCTTGTATCTTAATGGTGGGTAAGAAACCAGATCCAAATAAATCCTACCTAGCAGAGTGAAAAGATTCCCCTGTGATTCAGTGAGACAGGGTATGGATCCAAAGCAGTCTTCATTGTCCTTGGTCCTCGTGTACCTGTTGGACCTTTACAAGACCTATTTGTCTTGTGATAGTGCCTGTGTCAGCAATCCCGGCCTGCCTACCTTAGGATTCCCGTTTTTATCCTCTGTTGCTAGTAAAGAGGTTCTTTAAGAGAATATTGCATCTGAGGCCTCCAGTATAGCAGTCTTGCCACCTTGGGACCAACTTTGTGTTAGAAAAGTTAACTTTGCTACATTTTGAGACAGCAGCTTTTCCTTCCCCTCAAATACTTGACCTGGAAGACTGTATTTTTAGTGGCCATTGTGTCTGTTAGAGAGATTTCAGTATGATAGGCTGTCTTGCAAACAACTCTTTTTCATCTTTCACAAGGGCAGGGTAACTCTCTGTAGTAAGCCCATCTTCATGCCCAACATGGTAACAGAAATGTCTATAAATCAGCCCATTATCCACACTGTGTTCTATCCCACCCCACAGAAGAAGGGGACAGGATGTTTTAAACCTTGGATGTACAATGGTAATTGAATTTTTACCATGAAAGAACTAAAGCAGAAAGGAAATCAAGTTATTGATAACCTTTGGAGAAAGTAAGAAAGGTAAACCTGTCTCTAAACAGACCATCTCTAAATGGTTGGCTTACTGCAGCTCCTTCTGTTAGTCATATCATGACAAAACTGTGCCACGGCATGTAGTAGTCCTCTCTGCAAGAGCCACAGCAGTCACTATCGCATTCCGTAGAAGGGTGAACATGGAGGCCATCTTGGAAGCAGTTCTTTGGTCATCTGCCCCTCACCTTCTCTAAGCATTGTAACCTGGACATTGCCCATAGAGTTGGGGCTGAATTTGCTGTGGCCATTCTACACAGAGTACTACAGCCAGAACCATTTCAAGGCTTGGCACCCTCTGGTCCTTAAATCTTTGAGAATCTTCCCAGGTTTTATCACTACTGCAACAGATAACAATATGACAAATATAGTACACGTGTTAAAACATCATTATTAAACATGACTTTTATACGTTTTTAAGAGTTACACATACATTAATAAAAAAAAAAACAGACCATAAAAGCATTTTCTTTATTACTTTGGTGCAGTGTATATATATGTTTTCTTTTGAATAACTTTCATTCACTACAACAGTACAGAAAATGCTCAATTCCTGCCTTCACTTAAGTTTCACTGTTTCACCTGAACATTATTTTGCATTTATTTTTCAGACAAATTACGTTTATTTGTATGTAACTTGCCCTTTCCTTTTTTAAATATCTCACCTCAAGTGCTTTTATTTCTTGTATGATAGTCAGTGCTTCAGTTACAGCTGATTTCAATTCTGAATTCCATTTTCTAGTAATTGCTTTTTTGACAGCCAGCAGCATAAAGCCTTAGCATGTCTAGACAATTAAGATCCTATATCCCAGCTCAAAAGAATTCCTTAGTTGCAATCATTTGTTCCACCAACATTTCTGACAAAGTAGTCTCTAGAGAATTTCGAAAATCTGCCAACTCATTACCTTCCCAAAAAATACATGTTCCCAATTACCTTTCTCATCACATCTCCAGCTTTTGCTGTCTACCTGAAGAAGATTTCCCTGAAGTCGGCATGGGGTATACCTATGAAAATGCTTCCATGCAAAAATCCTAAAATTTGTGAACTTTGTTACATATTTAGGGGCCATACAGATGCCCTGCCACTGTGCCTTTGCAGTTTCTCTTTCTATACTTTTCTAACCCCTTCTGATTGATTCCTATAGTTTTTATGCATTATTTGATAACCTGCATTAATTATTCATTTTTTAACAGCAGTTTCTCCTCTAGACTTAACCACAGCTGGTCTTTTACTTGTCACTTCTCTATCCCTTTCTGTTTGCCTATACTCTGTCAGTCCCTAGTAGGGAAGCTAGTCTCTAACTTGAAGGCCAAACTTTTGCTTGGCCTTCTGTTCCAATTCCCTCCCTAGTTATTTGCTCCCAGTTCCCTGATTCCTGTGCAAATTTTCTCCAATAAATTTCAGACTCCTCTAGCCTATTTTCTGTACCACTACTTGCAGTCATCCCTATTGCTAAAATGTCTTTTCTCCATTGCTATGTTGACTTAGTTTTAGAATGCTTTCTGCTACCTTATAAATGTAATATTCTCTGTAGGAGTTGTAGTTGTGGTTGTTGTTCTCTTTAAGGGCCTACATCTGAACTCCTTGTTTGCCACCCATTTTATTGTCATTCCTTCCCATTTTCATGTTTGACCATCTGCTTGAGCTTTATATATGAGGCATAACTCCAAATTATCCTTTCAAATCCACCTTGCTCTGTGGGGAGAATCAGCTGATCCCATGTAACTCTTGCCCTCTCCCCCTCCTGGATAAATACCTTCAACTCTTTATTAATTACCATCAACAGCTTCTCTAGTTGATAAAAATCCACCTCACTAGAATACAAAACTAAAGGGACTAAAACATCTCCACAGCTTTTATCTTATTATCCATATCAATAATCAGGAGCTACCAGATTCACAGTTTTTATATTACCTTTTGTGTAGTGTCTTCCACCATGTCCTTATCTGCCACAGTGGAATCATTTTCTGTCTGTAAATCTTCATCTTGTCATGTCCCCGTAAATATGATTGTCGCTGATCCAGTTCATGTGTGGGTAGATAGTTTCCCAGCATAGCCTTTGTTTTATCTTCATTTATTTCATATCCCTAAAACACTTGAAACTGTCTTAAAATGTTTCATAACACTAAAATGTCCTTTTCTGATTTTATCAAGTACAAAATAATGTCTGCAGATAAAGCTAACTTTTGTTGATTATCTTACCAATTATATTTTCTTTGCTAATGGTTCTAAATATAAAGCAAATAACAAAGGAGAAAGAGGACATCTTAGCCTGGTTCATTGGATCAAACACAGTTTGTTGGTGAGAAATCTTCCCACCTTAATTCTTGCCTTTTATCCGTCACATATCATCCTTATTTAACTGCATTTTTCTTTCAGGGAATGCGAATGCTAACATTGTCCTACTCATAAAATCCCAGCTGAGTCTGTCGTATGCTTTGTCTTCATCAAGACCCATGAATAATAACAGCATTTTCTTACATTGTGCTTCTCTCTGGATCATCATTGTTCTGTTAATATTGTCAAATATTTGCCTCCCCTTCAAAAAATGTATTTATCACTCGATAACCTTTGCCATTTTCTTTTGTATTTATGTACGCACTTTATATTCATGATTTAAAAGTGAAATTGGTTTAGATTAAGCTGTGTCTGAATGGTCTTTTCCCTCTTTGGATAACACAGCCACCACAGCTTTCTGTCAAGATGCTGGTACTGTCTCCCATTTTAAAATGTAGTAAACAGCACCTTCCAGATCTTTTAGTATTTTTTTTCCTCCTAAGTTCAATAGAAATACCATCTGTCCTGGAGGCTTCCCTGTTGATTGATTACATATCACTTCTTTTTTGTCATCTCTTCATATCTTAACTATTAATTCTTGAGCTTCATCTTCCTCTAACCTTTTTTTTAAACAAGAAGCATCTTTGTTAAGTTACCACTTAAGACATAGGCAGTCACATGTTTATATAAATTAAAACAACCATATTGACATGTTTTCAGTTGCAGACCTTAAACTTCACTTGTAATAAATCCAGTCATTCTCAGACAAACATTACATAGCTCATTTATTTCCTGCCTTCCCTTAAACTGTATTCTGCCTCAAAATATTAGTCTGCGTGTACTGATGTTCATCGTGCATACAGCTGCAGTAATCACAGATGGGTTTTCTGCCGTCAGGCGGTCCCTCGGTCGGCCGAATTCCAAAGTCTTGGTCCGGCGTCGGTTGTCGTCGCTTTCTCTTCTGACGTCAGTGAGGCCAGAGTATATAAGACACAGCCGACGCCATGTTCTTCAGTCTTTTTTGCCGTGCGGTGCCCGAAGCAGAAGCAGTTCGCAAGTGCCGGTCGGCCAGCTCCTGAATTACGAATATTTTGGAAACCGAAGTCTTCATTAAAGCTAAGTACCCCATTGGGGAAACTTTTCTTGCCTCAGACCGATGTCAGAAAAAGTTAATAATTGTATTTCTTGTGGGAAGCAAATACCGCATAAGGATTTCCATTCCCTCTGCATACCTTGTTTGGGCCCAGACTACGACGTCTCGGGCTGTCGCTTTTGTGCTACCTTCAATAAACGCACTATTAAGCGTCGGGCGGAGTTCGCCCAGCACTACTTTGGTAAAGCTTTTGATTATAAAATGTTGTCGGACTCTCCGACTACCGTTTTGTCCAAAAAACGCAAGGAAAAGGACCGACACACGAGGCCCGCGGTCTCCGCTGACACCACGCCAAAACAGGCTACACGTGGTCCGGTTCTCAGCGAGACGCCTTTGCAGTCCCTGACTACCGACGACACTCCTTTGGCGGTGTCCTCTGTACCCGAGACCGCTGGGTCCTCGGCCCTTTCCCAGACTACAACCAAATCCTCTGCTAATGTTGAGCCTACTAATGTGGACAGGTCCACTTCCACCCATGGTGTATTTAGGCCCTCATCTTCTTTTTCTATTAAGGCCTTTCCTAAATCCAAAGCAGCCAGGCATCCCACGAGGCCTGTTGCACAGGGCCCATCTCCAGGTCCCATGCCTAAAAAACAGATGCTTAAAATGGCTGAGGATTTAATTACTCTTATCAGAGGTTCTCAACCCCCTCCAGACAAGAGACCCAGAGTGGAGGAAGATTCTCCCTCTTCTGATCAGGGATCCATTTTATCAGAACATTCTGATGCAGAGGAACATCCTTACTTTCCTTTTGAGGATTCGGATGCAGAACAGTCCATTCCTTCTGTATCCCCTCCTGAGGATTTTTCCTTTGGGGAAACCTTGCACACCTTGAGGGAACACTTCCATTGGGAAGGCCAAGACTTTTCAGATTCCAAGAAAAGACTTAGGGAATTTCTTTTGTTACCTCAACACAGACCTCTGGCTATACCCCCTGTTTTGGACATACTGGATGATGTCTATTCGGAGGCTTGTCTTAACCCGGATTCTCTGCCTCCTGCACCAGTCAAACCTGATAGGTATTACAGAGTACCCAGCTCTCACCAATTTCTCTTCAAAAGCCATAATGCTGACCCTGAAACCATTTCACAAGGCCCCAAGGGATTGAAGGCCTCCACTGCCAAGAATCCACTTCCTGCAGAAAGGGAATCAAGATCTTTAGAAAGGTGGGGTAAAAAGGTATATACCTCGGCCACCCTAGCCATGAGGGCTTTAAATTGTCAGTTTCATATGCTTAAATATCAACAGTTCCTGTTAATACAATTAAGGAACAAAATGTCTCAACCTGAACAACCAGATTTAAAGGAGTTACAGGATATGATGCATAGTGCAGAGCAAGTGGGTAAACACACCTTACAATGTGGTTATGATGCCCTAGAGGCTTCAAGTAGAGCGGCTGCTACAGGATCAGTCATTCGCAGACATGCCTGGCTTAGGGAACAAAATTTACCTGATCATGTGAAAGCTAAACTTCTAGATGCCCCTTTACAAAGGATGTGTTGTTTGGTACTAATGCTGAGGAGATACTACGGAAAATGGAAGAAAAAGCCAAATCTATGCAAACAGTCAAAGCTTTCTTACAGGTCCAACCACCTCGTTTTAGCAGAAATTGGCCTTCAAAAAACTGGTCCTTTCCAGCCACTGACAAGCCCCAAAGAGGTAGATACAGACGCACAAGGGGCAGAGGGCAATCACAAGGATCATATAGAGGCCGACAATGGCAAACTCCAGCTCCAAGAGGTGGCGAAGACAGTGCACAACAATACAGGAAGCAAACCCAATGACTCCCTCATTTCCATGCCAAGCATGTCTCAGCTGGCAGCACCTTTGGGAGGGAAATTAGCATTATTTGCAAGCAATTGGCATATTGTCACAACAGACAAATGGATCCTGGACATTATAAACAGAGGCTACAAATTTCAATTTCACACTCTTCCAAAAATGAGAGGCATGCCAAACCTGCCACAAAATCAAAGGGCAGAGGCACAACTGCAAATTTCAAAGCTCATAAGCATGAGAGCTATTCAAGAGGTACCTACTCACCAACAAGGTCAAGGTTTTTATTCAAGACTTTTTCTGGTACCAAGGAAAGGAACCGACTGGAGACCCATTTTGGACTTATCCATCCTAAACACATTTCTATTCGTCCCAAAACTCAAGATGCTCACATTACAGCAGCTTCTTCCCATGCTGGGCAAGGAGTTTTGGCTGGTAACATTGGACCTCAAGGAGGCATACCTGCATGTCCAAATCAGACAAAGCTGCAGAAGATACCTCAGATTTCTTGCAGTGTCAATCCACTATCAATTCTCTGCATTGCCCTTTGGCTTATCTACTGCGCCCAGAGTATTCACAAAGTGCCTGGCATCAGTGATTGCCTACTGCAGACTTCAAGGGATACAAATTTACCCTTATCTGGACGACTGCCTGATCCAAGCGGACAGCAAGCACATACTTCTGGAACATCTGGCATATGTGACACGGTTACTGCTTTCTCTGGGATATACAATCAACAAAGAGAAATCAAGGCTAACACCATCTCAGAAAATAACTTTCCTGGGTGCCAACTTGGACACAAACACTCAGATGGCCTACCTTATGCCAGAAAAACAGGGGCAACTATCTCAGTACTTCAAAATACTAGCAAAAAGTACCAGGCTTACTGCAAGGAAAATCCTGCAGGCTCTGGGATTCATGGCATCTTGCATTCTTTTAATCCCATGTGCAAAGCTGCATATGAGGAAACTTCAATGGTACCTAAAAAAACTATGGTCTCAACACAGTCACGGTTTGGAAACAATAATACCAATAATTCCATGTTTGCAAAAGGAATTTCTATGGTGGGCCCAAGCATGTCAAGCAAACACAGGCCTCCCATTCTGCAAGCCTCAAGCAAAGCAAGTCATAACCACAGACGCCTCAGACTACGCCTGGGGGGCGCACATGACGGACAGGTGCATTCAGGGCAAATGGTCCCAAAAGGAAAAGCACCTTCACATCAATCAAAAAGAAATGCTAGCAGTAATAAATGCAATTACAGCTTTCAAGGACTTCCTGCATCCAGGACAATTACTGATAAGAACAGACAACACCACGGTAATGTGGTACATAAACAAACAAGGAGGAACACATTCATACCCCTTGTGCAGACTAGCCATGACTCTTTGGAACTTGGCTCTGGAAAGACAAATCGAACTTCAAGCACAGTACTTGCCAGGATTGGAAAACACACTGGCAGACAATCTAAGCAGAAATATGACAGATCCACACGAATGGAAGTTACATCCTCAGGTGTTTGCAGAAATAATCCAAGCATGGGGGAGGCCAGACATAGATCTTTTGCCTCCCACAGGAATCATCAATTGGAAAAGTTTTGTTCGAGGACCTTTCATCCAAAGGCCTGGAGAGTGGACGCCCTTTCATTTAGTTGGACAGCATGGACAGTTTACGCATTCCCACCTCTGCCTCTTCTGCCCAAGGTGCTTTTGAAAGCAAGAACAGACAAACCGAAGATGATACTGATTGCTCCAGATTGGCCAAGGCAACACTGGTACCCACTCCTGAGGAGCCTAACACATACTCCTCCCTGGTCCCTGCCTCTAATGCCTCTTCTGCTGACTCAGCACAGCTACAAAACTCTTCACAGTCAGCTGAAAACACTCAATCTCGCTGCATGGAAAATTCCTTAACACCACAACAGACCCTACTCTCCAAGGAGGTGCAGGATGTCATTTTGGAGGCCAGAAGGCCATCTACCAGAAAAGCTTACTCCGCAAAATGGAAGCAGTTTTGCTCTTGGAATGAGAAAAGAGGCCAGGACCCTAGTAAACTGAACTTGCCTCAGGTATTACAGTATCTAGCTGAGCTGCTGAACAGTGGACTTTCATTTTCTTCCATAAAAATCCATGCCTCAGCCATTTCTGCAGAATTCAACACGGATCCTCCTTTATTTTCTCACCCACTCTTACGACAGTTCCTCAGAGGGGCTAAGAATATTAGACCACCAAGGAAGCAACCAATACCAGCATGGCATCTTAATTACATACTAGAAAAATTAACATTGCCTCCTTTTGAACCAGCTGCCTCAACAGATTTGCAATATTTGTCCTGGAAAACAGCCTTCCCTCTGGCCATCACTTCAGCTCATAGGGTTTCTGAACTACAGGCCCTCATGGCGGTGCAGCCCTTTCTCATTTTCCATCAGGACAGTGTTTCCCTTCGTACCAACCCATCATTTATGCCTAAAGTGGTATCCAGGGTAGCTTTAAATCAAGCCATACACCTACCTACCTTTTACCCCAATCCTCAAAACAAAGGGGAAAGGCTGCTACACTCTTTAGACATCCATAGGCAGCTACGTTATTATTTGGACAGAACAAAGTCCTTCAGGAAATCAGAACAACTCTTTGTGTCCTATGCTGTAGGGGCTCAAGGGAAGCCAGTTACAAAACAGACTATTTCAAAGTGGATAGGCCACTGCATACGGTTTTGTTATTCCTATCATGGGAAATCTGTTCCTACAGGTATCAGATCTCACTCCACCAGGGCCACAGCTACCTCTACAGCCTTCCTCAGAGGAGTTCCTACCAAAGATATTTTGGAGGCAGCCACTTGGAGTTCTGTACATACCTTCACAAAACACTACCACCTGCCTTTATACTCCAGAACTAGAGCAGGCTTTGCCACTTCTGTTTTGCAGGGCATTCTGGCTCAACCCAGTTCCTCCTAGTACCTACCACCCTGTGCATAGCTTTGGGACTCTACCCATCTGTGATTACTGCAGCTGTATGCACGATGAACATAGTACAGTTTTGTACCTACCATAAATGTAGATGTTCGAGTGCTAATACAGCTGCAGTACAGGTTTCCCTCCCTCCTTTCCCACTTGATAAAGGCATGGGGCCTAACAACCTTTTCATACTACCTGACTGGGTTATCCTGCTATGTTTTATTTGCTTGCTACCACTGATTTTGGATTATATTGCATTGCTTGTATTTGCATATATGCATTATTTATGTATTGCCTTCCTTCTGGGGGCACCTGACATCTGGGGCAAGAAAGACTGAAGAACATGGCGTTGGCTGTGTCTTATATACTCTGGCCTCACTGACGTCAGAAGAGAAAGCGACGACAACCGACGCCGGACCAAGACTTTGGAATTCGGCCGACCGAGGGACCGCCTGACGGCAGAAAACCCATCTGTGATTACTGCAGCTGTATTAGCACTCGAACATCTACATTTATGGTAGGTACAAAACTGTACTTTCCTCATACCTCTCAATTGTCCAGATTATTGCCTCATGTTTTTGATATGTTTCTCAGAAAATTGTGGTTTTCTAGAAAATCACTGGCAAATTATGGAGGATTCAAGTCAGAATATAATGACAGACATCTGAGGTTCAGGTTTCATATCTTTCAGAAAATTCATGCTAATTCAAAACTTGTTATTCTGTGAACTTCCAAAGTTTGTAAGAGCAATATTTAAAAATGTTCCCCATTTTTGGACCTTTGTCCCCTCATTATTTATGGCTTTGTCCAGATTTCTTGTTCTAAGATGTTGAGAGGTATGGCAGTTCCCCGATTTTTGTTATGTAATTTGCTCGTACCTTTTTCTAAAGATCCTACTTCCAGTTGTGTTATCTCTGTTACTATATTTGCTACTTCTAGTACAGTTGGTTTAGACTTTGATCTCCATTTTCTTGTAATTGCTTTTTTGGCAGCCACCAGAATTAAACTCAGCAAAGCCTTACAATGTCTAGGCAATTCTGACTCTGTATCATAGCACAAAAAAAAAAAAATATTTCCTTAGTTACACAATTTGCTCACCCGGTATTTCTCCTAGAGTTGTCTGCATGCAGTTTTTAAAGTCTACCAACTCATTACACTCCCAAAAATATATATTCCGAATTACCTATTTCTTCACCAGCACATCTCCAACATTTGCAATCTACCTGATGAAAAATTCTTTGGAGTCTGCTTGGGGTATAAAATACCTGTACAAACACTTCCAAGCAAATATCTTAATTCTGCTAGACTTTGTTACATATTTGGGATCCATATATATAACCCACCATTGTTTCTTTGTGAATTGCCTCTCCAGTCTCTCTTCTAAATCCTTTCTAACCACCTCTGATTGATTCTTATAGTTATCATGCAATATTTTACATGCCCTGCTAATCATTCCATTATAACTCAGCTTCTGTTCTAGATTCTACTAAAACCTCTACCAGTTCTGGTCTTTCGCTTATGATTCTAGTTTTTCTTTCTCTTTGCCTATGCCCTTGATAAGGAAGGCAATATCTAGCCTGCAGTCCAAATGAATTGTTGGCCTCTTCCCATTCTGTTACCTTTCCCTCTCTAATTATTTGCTCACAGTACCTTGGTTCCTTTGCCAGTTGTCTCTAGTAAATTCCATCCCCTCTTGCCTATTCTCTGTACCCCTAATTGCAGTCATTGCTATCGGCAGAATCTCTTTTCTCTATCGCTACGTGGGCTTAGTTCTTAGAATATTTTCTGCTGCCTTATGAATATAATATTCTCATCTTCCTCTAACCTTGGTGTAGTTAGATGTTCCATAGATAGTTCTGTTTGCTGAAACATCTCTAATACCTGTGTAGGATTTTTGGCTTTTTATTATTATTTTTTTTTTTTGTTATAAGCTCCTTAAGTTTGGCAACAACCCTTTCTACTTCCTTTTGCTTATGTTGTTGTGCTAAGGTTTTTGTAATCTGGAGTTGTTAAGAAAAGTAACAACCTTTCTAAATAATTGAAGGCACTGAAGTCTGTTCACCATTGCATGTATATTTACCATCTACCACCCCTCTGATCCCTTCCTGTAGCTATCCTAGGGTTGGGTAGTTGCCCACTCATGTATCCTACTTCCCGTTTCTTTTACTCTTACAACTTACCCCTGTTGTAAGATTTACTTAGTCTGTAGAGAGGGAGCTTTTGGGGTCTTTCTAAATTGGCATTCTTGAAGGCATATGCCATGTGGGCATCTCTTGCTCTGATCTCAGCCCAGACTTCCTGGGCAGACAGGGTCAAAGAAGGGCTAAAGATAGTGGGGATGAATAGCCTTAACACTCTTAAGTTGTGGACATCCAGGTGGGTAGGAGTCTCCCAGCAAGGAAGGGGAAAGATGGAAAGTCTTGTCATTGGACCTTCAGTAGCCAAAGACCGAAGCATTATCACTGCTGCAACAGTGAACATACTGGAGTGTCTACAAGTGTAAGTTCCTAACACAGCTGTTTGTATATGTACTTTGGTAGGCTAAGCTGTCCGTCACCTGAGGTGAAAATAGTTTTAACAGCAGAATTAGACCAGACTGTGATAACTATGTCTGAGTAATGCAGGTAATCCTTCACCTCTCCACACGCACAAGACACATGTTTCACACAGTCATCTACTGATCCTAGCTGTGCTCTAGCACTCAGCCTCTTAGTTTTGTGAGGAATTCCAAGGTCCTGTCATTGATTATGTGAAAGAATGTTTCCATATGTCTACCCTAGTCTTGCTTCTTTCTGCCAGCTTCACATGACCTCACCTACCTCTTATCTCTGTTGTACTTGTCTGTGTTCCTTTTGCCCACCTCCCTGGAGACTGTATACATCTGTCCCACATTACTCCTCCCTCCCCTTCTTGCAACTTTGCTTTTGTTGTTTCATTCATTTAATCTTTTGTTGTGTCGTTTGCAGTCATTTCTTTCACTGCTGTTATGGCCTTGCTGTTGGATGTCCAGTGGTGCTGTACATGTGTGATCTCCAGAATTGGAATGTAGTAGTTAGATGACCTCTGCATCTTCTTGGATTTCAGTCCTCTGCCATTGCATCCATTTGTTTGCTTTAGCCACTAATTTGCCATATTTTATTTAGTAGTTTGACCTGGGTGTGATGATTGTGACAGTCTGATGACTTCTCTTACTTTGCCTTTCCCAGCATCCAGCTCAACTGTTACCATGATGTTGTCCTAGAACTGCTCAAACTGGGTTGAAAAGGCCTGTCCTGCATGAACCAATTTAGGTGCACATTAGTCAGACGGAATGTTCAAGGTAGTTCACTAGTTCACTAAATGCTTCTTTTAAGTGTACTGCAGATGATGTTATTTATGTGGGTCCCTGTTGAAGCCCTGACCTTGAAACCTCTGCTACAGACTGAAGTCCATCTTCCAGGAAGCCAGCTCTTTGCATCTCCCACAGCTGAACTGATATCACCTTACCTTGAACGTTAAAAACCTGGTTTAAGGTTGGCATACATTTGGTTAGCTTCAGTTCCTCCCTTTCCCGTTCACTGCACAGTGCATGACTGGCAAGAGAAGGTGTATGCTTTATTCATACCTCCCAACTGCTCATATTGTGAACTGTGGCTCCTAAGTAGTTTGCATTTGCTTTGCTCCATCTTTTCTTACAGTAGAAATGGTTTTGAGAAGTTCTCTGTTAATAGTACCAACTGTTTTAAAGTGTCCCTAATTTGGGGCCTTTCCCTAATTATTTTTAGTGTTATGGTCCATATGGTCCTGGCTATGCTGAAAATAGAGAGCAAAGTTTATTTATATATCTGCCTATCTAGTTGGCTATGTATTATCTATTTATGTATGTATGCTTTTGTTGACTCGGTTGGTGCCATTGGACTTGGGACTTGTTTCCAGGTGAGACCCAAGATGGTATTCGTACTGTCTGGGGGAATTTGGCATAGGTGTAGTCATTGGCTGCTTGGTGATAAGTTATGAGCTTTGATTACTCATTAGCCTTTAGCATACCAAAAGTGCAGATGTGAACAGGATATTATCAGCAAAACTGTTATTTACAACTGAATAAAATGTACTTTCCATTTACCAGTAATTAGTTAATACCACCGGCTTGAAAAAAACATTAGCATTTCAGTAGCCTGACCCCTATATTTCAGGTAATGACAGAGAGTGTTAATTGTGGTGATATGTGCCTAAAGTTGTACATTTGTTGCTGTAATGTGTCAGTATTATATAAATGATTGTTCTGCATTGTAAGTGTTTGTCTGCCTTTGCCCAAGGCCTGTCACTTCATGCTGCAACCTTATGTGTTGTGTTTTTATTTTCATAACAGGCTCCTGAAGTCATTATGTCCCAGCATTATGATGCAAAGGCAGATCTGTGGAGCATAGGAACCATCATTTACCAGTGTCTTACTGGGAAGGCTCCCTTCCAGGTGAGTATTTGCTAAAGGTCAACTTAAAAGTGGTTTGTATTGCTTGTCTGCCACTGGGCTTCTAAACTTCTCATCCCTCATTTTTTCATCAGTCAGACTTATGCTGAGCTTACCTGTAAGTTACTATGCAAATTAAGTAAAAAATGGAAACCGCATTAAGAAGTTGCGAAAGTGGAAATTTGTCCCCCAAGATAACTAAAATGTAATTGATAGAATAATATATTTGCTCTGATAAGTTTAAAATGACAGTTTTGTGAGCTTTGTGTATTAGTCTAAAAAACTTGTATGGTCATGGAGTTTTCAGTTGTTAGAGGTGGGTCTGTGTCACATAATCAAATAACCACATTGTCGAACATATCATCTCATCGACAATGCAGGCTGTCGAACCGTCCTGACTGAGGTTGCATTATGGTAGGGATCAGGAAATATGCCTTTTCCCCACTGTAGTGCAATCTTGGAGATGTTCATCGTGCATACAGCTGCAGTCATAACAGATGGGTTTTCCTGCCGTCAGGCGGGTCCTCGGTTGGCCGAATTCAAAGTCTAGGTCCAGCGTCGGTTGTCGTCGCTTCCTCCCTGACGTCAGTGCGACAGGGGTATAAAAGATCCAGCCGACGCCATTTTCTCCAGTCTTTCTTGCCGTGCGGTGCCCGAAGCAGAAGCAGTTTGCAAGTGCCGGTCGGCCAGCTCCTGAGATTACGAATATTTTTCAAGACTACAGGTGGTTCGGTTCTCAGTGAGGCGCCTACGCAGCCCCTGACTACCGACGACACTTCATTGGCGGTGTCTTCTGTGCCTGAGGTCGCAGGCTCTTCGGCCCACACCCCGACTACAGATACCGAAGCCACTCTTGGCGGTGAAACTCAGAGTTTAGACAGACCTGCCACCTCTCAAGGTGTCTACAGGCCTTCCTCTTCTTTTTCCATTAAGGCTTTCACTAAGTCTAAATCAGCCATGCATACTAAAAGGCAAGCTCCACAGGGCCCTTCTCAAGGCCCCATGCCTAAAAATCAGATGCTCAAAATGGCTGAGGATTTGATTACTCTTATTAGGGGTTCCCCCAGAGTGGAGGAAGAATCCCCCTCTTCGGACCAGGCCTCCATTATTTCAGAACATTCTGACAGAAACATTCTTACTCCCCTTTTGAAGATTCTGATGCAGAGGAGTCCATTCCCTCTGTCTCCCCCCCTGAGGATTACTCTTTTGGGGAAACCTTACATACCTTGAGGGAACACTTCCACTGGGAAGGCCAAGAGTACTCCGACTCCAAGAAAAGGCTTAGGGATTTCCTCTTGCTCCCTCAGCACAGGCCTCTGGCTATACCTCCTGTCTTAGACATTCTAGATGATGTGTATTCGGAGGCCTGCCTAAACCCAGATTCTTTACCTCCAGCTCCAGTCAAGCCTGACAGGTATTACCGGGTTCCTGACTCACACCAATTCCTATACAAAAGCCATGCGGCTGACCCAGAAACTATATCACAGGGTCCCAAGGGAATTAAGGCCTCCACTGCTAAAAATCCATTACCTTCACAGAGAGATTCCAGAGCTTTAGAAAGGTGGGGGGAAAAGGTATACACCTCGGCCACCTTAACCATGAGGGCATTAAACTGTCAGTTCCATATGTTAAAGTACCAACAATTTCTGTTATCACAGTTGAGAAGCAAAATGTCACAACCTGAACAACCAGACTTGAAGGAGTTGCAGGATTTGATACATAGTGCAGAACAAGTGGGTAAACATACCTTGCAATGTGGTTTTGATGCTTTAGAGACCTCATGTAGAGCTGCTGTTACAGGATCAGTCATACGTAGACATGCCTGGCTCAAAGAGCAAACCTTACCAGATCATGTCAAAGCTAAATTACTAGATGCCCCTCTGCAAAAAGATGTATTGTTTGGTGTTAAAGCTGAGGAGGTATTAAAGAAAATGGAGGAAAAGGCAAAATCAATGCAAACAGTAAAAGATTTCCTACAGGTACAACCTCCACGTTTCAGTAGAAATTGGGCTTCCAAAAATTGGTCCTTTCCAGCCACAGACAGACCCCAAAGAGGTAGATACAGGCACCCGAGGGGCAGAGGGCAATCTCAAGGATCGTTTAGAGGCAGACAATGGCAAGCGCCCACACAAAGAGGTGGTGAGGATAGTTCATAGCCATTCAGAAAGCAGAACCAATGACTTTCCCCTTTACATGCCAAGCAAGGCTCAAATGGCAGCACCTTTAGGCAGAAAACTGGCATTATTTTCGAAAAATTGGCATATTGTCACAAAAGACAAATGGATCCTGGACATTATAGACAGAGGCTACAGATTCCACTTTCACACCCTTCCAAAAATGAGAGGCATGCCAAACCTGCCACGCAATCAAAGGGCAGAGGCACAAAAACAAATTTCAGATCTCATGGACATGAAAGCTATTCAAGAGGTACCTGTACAAGAACAGGGTCAAGGTTTTTATTCCAGACTATTCCTGGTACCAAGGAAGGGAAAAGATTGGAGACCTATCCATCCTAAACACATTTTTACTTGTGCCAAAATTCAAGATGCTCACATTACAGCAGCTTCTTCCCATGCTGGGCAAGGAGTCTTGGCTGGTAACATTGGACCTCAAGGAGGCATACCTGCATGTCCCAATCAGACAAGATTGCAGAAGATACCTCAGATTTCTTGCAGGTTCAACCTATTATCAATTCTCTGCATTGCCCTTTGGCTTATCTACTGCGCCCAGAGTGTTCACGAAATGCCTGGCATCTGTAATCGCCTACTGCAGACTTCAAGGGATACAAATATACCCATATCTGGACGACTGCCTGATCCAAGTGGACAGCAAGCACATACTTCTGAAACATCTGGCGTTTGTAATAATGTTGTTGAATTCTCTGGGATACACAGTCAACAAAAAGAAATCAAGGCTAATACCCTCTCAAACAATAATTTTCCTGGGTGCCAGCTTGGATACAAACACCCAGATGGCCTACCTCACGCCAGAGAAACAAGGGCAACTAACTCAATACTTAAGAAAACTGGCAACTTTCACCACGCTGACTGCAAGGAAAATCCTGCAGGCTCTGGAATTCATGGCATCTTGCATCTTACTAATCCCATGTGCAAAGCTGCATTTGAGGAAACTTCAGTGGTACCTAAAAAACCTATGGTCTCAACACAGCCACAGTTTGGAAATAATAATACCACTAATTCCATGTCTTCAAAAGGAATTTCTGTGGTGGGCTCAAGCATGCCAAAGAAACACAGGTCTCCCATTCTGCAAGCCTCAAGCAAATCAAGTCATCACAACAGATGCCTCGGACTACGCCTGGGGGGGCGCACATGACAGATCGGTGCATTCAGGGCAAATGGTCCTAAAAAGAGAAGCACCTACACATCAATCAAAAGGAAATGCTAGCAGTAATAAATGCTATTATAGCTTTCAAAGACCTACTGCATCCAGGCCAGCTATTGATAAGGACGGACAACACCACAGTAATGTGGTACATAAACAAACAGGGAGGTACCCATTCATACCCCCTATGCAGGCAAGCCATGTCTCTTTGGAACATGGCTCTGGAATTGCAAATCGAGCTTCAAGCACAGTACCTGCCAGGCAAGGAAAACACACACTGGCAGACAACCTAAGCAGAAATATCACAGATCCACACGAATGGAAGTTGCATCCTCAAGTTTTCACAAAGATAATTCAAGCATGGGGAAGGCCAGACATAGATCTCTTTGCCTCCCACAGAAATCACCAATTGGCAAAATTCTGCTCAAGGACTTTTCATCCACAGGCCTGGAAAGTGGACGCACTCTCTTTCAGTTGGACAACAATGACAGTTTATGCCTTTCCACCTCTCCCTCTGCTGCCCAAAGTTCTATTAAAAACCAGAGCAGACAGACCAAAGATGATTCTCATTGCTCCAGACTGGCCAAGACAACACTGGTACCCACTCCTGAAAAGCCTGACACATTCCCCACCATGGATCCTGCCTCTAATGCCTCTTCTACTGACTCAGCACAACTTCAAAACTCTTCACAGTCAGCTGAAAACACTCAATCTAGCCGCATGGAAGATTCCTTAAATTCACAACAGGCCCTACTCTCCAAGGAGGTGCAGGATGTCATTTTGGAGGCCAGAAAGCCTTATACTAGAAAAGCCTACTCTGCAAAATGGAAACGGTTTTGTGCCTGGAATGAGAAAAAGGGTCAGAATCCTGGAATACTGAATTTACCTCAAATATTACAGTACCTAGCTGAGATGCTAAGCAGTGGACTTTCATTCTCCTCCATCAAAATCCATGCCTCAGCCATTTCTGCAGAATACAACACTGATCCTCCTTTATTCTCTCACCCCCTTTTAAGACAGTTCCTCAGAGGGGCTAAGAATATAAAACCTCCAAGGAAACAACCAGTACCTGCTTGGGACCTCAATTTCATTCTAGAAAAACTGACCTTGCCTCCTTTTGAGCCAGCTGCTTCAACAGAACTGCAATACTTGTCCTGGAAAACAGCCTTCCTCCTGGCAATCACCTCAGCTCGCAGGGTTTCGGAACTACAAGCCCTCATGGCTGTGCAGCCTTTCATCATTTTCCATCAGGACAGAGTTGCCTTACGAACCAGTCCGTCCTTTATGCCAAAGGTAGTATCCAGGGTAGCCTTGAATCAGGCTATCGACTTACCTACCTTTTACCCTAATCCTCAAAACAAAGGGTGGAGACTACTACATTCCTTGGACATTCACAGACAGCTGCGTTATTATTTGGACAGAACAAAGCCTTTCAGAAAATCAGAGCAACTCTTTGTGTCCTATGCTGCAGGAGCTCAAGGGAAGCCTATTTCCAAACAGACAATCTCAAAGTGGATAGCCCACTGCATACGCTTTTGTTACTCTTTTCATGGTAAATCTGTACCTGCAGGCATCAGATCTCACTCCACAAGGGCCAAAGCTACCTCTGCAGCTTTCCTCAGGGGGGTTCCTACCAAAGATATTTTGGAAGCAGCCACTTGGAGTTCCGTACATACCTTCTCCAAGCACTACCACCTACCATTATACTCCAAATCTAGAGCAGGCTTTGCCACTGCAGTCTTGCAGAGCATCCTGGCTCCTCCTAGTTCCACCTAGTGCCTACCACCCCTTTTTTAGCTTTGGGATTCTACCCATCTATTATGACTGCAGCTGTATGCACGATGAACATAGTACAGTTTTGTACCTACCATAAATGTAGATGTTCGAGTGCTAATACAGCTGCAGTCCAGGTTTCCCTCCCTCATTCCCCTCTTGGGACAGGCCTAACGGCTAACACCTCCTCATACAACCTGATTGGGGTATTCTTTTATGGTGTATTTGCTTGCAACTACTGTTTTTTTTTTTTTTTTATTATATTGCATTGCATTATTACATGATTTTATGTATAGCCTTCCTTCTGGGGGCACTTGACATCTGGGGCAAGAAAAACTGAAGAAAATGGCGTCAGCTGGACCTTTTATACCCTGTCGCACTGACGTCAGGGAGGAAGCGACGACAACCGACGCCGGACCTAGACTTTGGAATTCGGCCGACAGAGGACCCGCCTGATGGCAGGAAAACCCATCTGTTATGACTGCAGCTGTATTAGCACTCGAACATCTACATTTATGGTAGGTACAAAACTGTACTTTGGAATATATATAATTAGCAGGTGATGGGGGGTTGCTGACCTGCATTGCTGACAAGATGACTTTTCGACAGTGTGGCCATTCAATTATTTGATGTAGACCTGTTAGAAACAGAGTTTATTAGTAGAGCTGGAATGTCATGACTTATTGTAGTCCCATGTCAGTCCATCAGAATCCACTTCCTCAAAAAATTACTTAGTCTAAACAAAAGCAGTTGTTATGGTTTTGGGGCCCATACCCCATCAAGCAGGTTGCTTCATCTCCTGTACTCCTAAGTTTAATCTAATCAACTCTGAGGTCACAGTACCTCAGGGTAGGGCAAACCTCAGCTGCAGTGACCTTCTAAGAATGGGTCCCCATCAGATTATTGAATTTTCAAAACTTAGAAAGTCATATGGTTGAGACGATATGAACGAAGTTTTGAAACTTAGAATGTTTTGAATGGAGATCGCAGTACAACACGGAAAGTGAAACTTGCCTTTTTCAACAAGGTAGTTCAATCTCACAGTTGGTATATTTAACTAGAAGGGGGTGTGGGGAGTGCAGGGGGTCTTGCCCGCTTGCAAAAATGGTAAAAATTGAATTTTTGTTTCACTGTTCGAACTTCCAGAACTTTGATCATATGGTTTCAGCAATATGAATTTTGAAGTTTCGGAACTTCGATAATCTGACATAGATCCCGGAGGATATGTATTTCGGCTAAGTGCATTGTCCAGCAGTTGACCTTTGTACATCTGACAGATTCCTAGTCATCACAGCTCCTAGATGCTGACTTTTCTGTTATTTAACAAACGTTAATGGTCTCCTTGTTGAATCTCTTAGCCTTGACCTAGGAGAGCAAGAAAGCTCGGATCCCTCTACTTTCTGTATCCTTGTGTTTTTGAATGAAGTAAGCTGTCTCTGTAGTGTTTCCTCACTAGTTGTATTGTGAAATTGTGTGGACAAAGTGCCATTTGTTAGTAACACACACAACTGTAGCTATATTATGTGGATAAGTAAATAAGAGAACTAATCCAGGCCCCTCCATTGTGTTTTATTGCTGCCTTTTGATGCCATCTACTACTGTAACTTTCCTCTGTGATTTTGGAAATGCATTCCTTTATCAACTTTTGCAGCATTTTTCATAAATCTGTTACTTTTGTGCTTTTACTAGAAATGTAAGTTTCTTAGTAGCAGCTCATCACAATCCTGACATCATTGATGTGTTTGACTTAGACTTGGATAATGCACATGGAGTTCTCGATTCCTAGCCCTTCAGCTTGCATAGGAATTTAATTTATTCTCTTTTCAACTAGGTGGAATACTTTTGGAGATTTCTGTGTTAGTTATGTAGATGAGGTCTTATCCTAACGGTGACTGAATAAGTCGCCGTGGTAGATATCCGTACTGTCTGTGCAGGTGGTTCTTGTTCTAATAGTGACTTGTTGGATTTCCTTGGTAGATATTCACAGCATCTCTGCAGGTGGGTCTTGTAACTAATAGTGATAGGGTAAATTGGCTCGGGGGATTTCCAGTTTGGATGTGCAGGTGGATCTTATCCTAGTAGTGATTGGGTTGCTTTTCCTGGTAGACTTATTAATTGGATTTTCAGGTGGATCTTGTCCTAACTGTGATTGCATAGGGTGGCTTAGGAGATTTACATGTAGATCACACCACTTGTAGCCTAAATTTGGTACTCCTTTGTTTGATGAGGTAGACCTTTAGACTTTAAAGGCTATCCGTACCGAGAAACTGAATTATTTTATAGTTTGTTATACCTCAGAATGATCTGATAAGGCCTGCCATGCTTACATGTTTTCACTTTATATTCAATGCCTTTGCCTCGCTCAGATAAAGTTTATTTATTTATTTTATTTAAGACACAAAATGCATTCTGATGGACAGAACATGTACTGTGGTCCTATTTATGATTAGGTCTGTTAAACGTGGCTGTTTTGTCTTTTTTAATGACTTCTTTTTGATTTTTTTTTTTTTAATGGCAATGTCTTACACATGATTCTAATGTACATTTGAATGTTGTTCCTCAAAGCATAAAATACTTAGTTGGTTTGTTCAAATTTGAAATTGCAGCTGCTACATTTTCTAGCTAGTGTTTAAAGTTGGACAAGTTGACAGTCTTTAGATGCATCGCACACTTTATATTCAATGCCTTTCCCTCGCTCGGGTTGGCCTTGACATTAGTGAACTGATGTAGATGTGATAGAAGTAGCCACCCATCTGTTTACTCAGTTATTTCTGCCAACAGAAGAGTGTGTATATGATGTCAGGTGCTGTGACAGGTACGAGGTTTTAACAGAAAGCCAGAGCAGTATGCTGGGAAACTCCAGAATCGGGTGTAGTCAGGAGCAAAAAGACCAGTATTTAAATTGTTTGTTCTTGGTGTGTTACAATCCTAGGGTTAGAGGAATGAAAATAAAGAACTGTTTAAAATGACATTTGATTGAGATCCATTTTTAGAAGTTCAAAAAATGTAATGATAGAAAAATGTGATAAATAGCTTTCTGAAAAAAGTTTTCCTGTGGGGGATGCAGTCCCAACACATTTCCCCATGTAGGAACTTTACCCCCTGTATCTCCAGTCTGCTTTGAGGTCGGTACACCTTGGAACAAGAACAAACCTCGACTGTAGCAACCTCTGTAAGCAGTTTCTGCCAAGTGCAGTTACCTAGATGTCATTTGAGTACTGTTGTTCTTAAGTTCCATCTGTGACCATCTCCTTAAAAGCCTGTTGTGGTATATTTAAAGGTTAAATTTGAAACAGTTGGTAATGTAGTTACTTTTGTTTAAGCTTAGAACTGTAGCTCTGATGAGGCCTCTTGTATTGGCCCTTTGGAGGCTGCCATTCCTTTGACTACAGGGTACATCCTCCTAGACTGAAACTCTAGCTTTGCTATCTGAATTGGACTTCAGTTCCCACTCACCCACATCAGAACACAGCTTAATGTGTGTTGAGGTGGAAGGTAATACCCCTACAGTATTAGTCAAAGAGGGTGTTTGCGTCTGTAAGTCAAAGCTGACAGGTGTCTCTGAAGGCTATAGAAAATTGTGACTTAGCAAGATGTCTGCATCCATACAAAGGAAACCCTTCATTCACTCTATTCCACCAGCCTCCATTTACAGACTGGTTAAGGCTTGCTCAGCAATTATTTTCAATTTCTTTGTAATTTGCAGCTACTCCTAGATTAGCCTTCTGCATCTGGAGTCCATTCCTCAAAAAAAACAAGATAGCTTTCTCCAGAAAGAGAGACTATCCGTCCTTTGACTTTGAAGAGGGAGAATTGGACTGTAGGATGTTCTTCGTGTTTCACAGTTGCAGTCATTACATTTGGGTAATCCTGCTGGCAGGTTACGCTCAGTCGGCCTGAATTCCAAAGTCCTGGGTCCTGTATTGGCTGCTGTCGCCCCTTCCCTGACGTCAGGTCGTCAGGGGTATAAAATATGCGGCTGACGCCATTTTCTTTAGCCTTTCTTGCCGCGCGGTGCCCAAAGCAGAAGCAGTTCGCAAGTGCCGGTCGGCCGACTCCTGAGATTATTGTGTTCGAGTTTCAGATCCGAAGTCTTCTATAAAGCTGAGTACCCCGTTGGGGAAACTTTTTTCTTGCTCCAGACCGATGTCAGAAAAAGTTAATGTATTTCTTGTGGGAAGCAAATACCTCATAAGGACTTTCATTCTTACTGTAGTCCTTGCCTAGGCCCTGACCATAATGTTTCAGGTTGTCGGTTTTGTGCTAGATTTAACCAATGCACTATTAAGTGTCGGTATGATTTTGCATTAAACTGTTTTGGACGCAGGTTTAATTATCCAGAAATGTCGTCGGAGAGCCATCGGACTACCGGAGTTCACAAAAAACGCAAAGAAAAAGAAAAGGATAGACAACCGAGGCCCAAAACCGACGACGAAGCTTCTCCTAAACCAGTTGTCGATTCTCAGTGAGACACTTTTGCAGCCCCTGACACCCACTACTTTAAAGTTGCAGGCCGCTACCGACTCCTACTTGGAGTTGGCTATGCCGCTGGAAACTCAAGGTATTGGAGCATTGGTCGCTGTTCCTTCAGATGGGTCCAGAGCCGCTAAGCAGGCACCAGCTTCTGAAGGTGTATTCAGACCTAAACATCTATACATTAAACCAACTTCAAAGGCAAAGACTAAAGCACCTTCAAAGACAAAGAAGCAAACTCAAGAGCCACGTGGACAGGCCTCCATGCCCAAAAAGCAGATGCTCAAAATGGCCGAAGACTTGATTACTTTGATCAGGGGTTCCCATCCCCTTCCTGATAAGAGGCCTAGGCAAGAGACTGACTATGAATCTTCAGATCAGGTTTCCATTTCTTCTGATTCCTCTTCTGATCAGGAATATTCTCTTTCCCCCTGTGAGGATTCTGATGCTGAAGAATCCATACCTTCAGCTTCTCCTCCTGAGGACTATTCTTTTGGGGAAACCTTACATACCATGAGAGAGCATTTCCACTGGGAGAGCCAAGATTTTTCAGAATCTAAAAAGAGGCTCAGGGATTTCCTTTTACTACCTCAACACAAGCCACTAGCCATCCCACCTGTGTTAGACATTGTAGATGATGTGTTTTCGGACTCTAGTCTTACACCTGACTCCTTACCTCCAGCTCCTGTTAGGCCAGACAGATGTTACAGGGTTCCTGACTCTCATAAATTCCTTTTTAAAAACCCTGCTGCAGACCCAGAAACTATTTCTCAGGGTCCCAATGGAGTTAAGGCTTCCACTGCAAAAAACCCAATCCCCTCTGACAGAGATTCTAGGGCACTGGATAGATGGGGAAAAAGGTTTACAAATCTGCTACCTTGGCTATAAGGGCCTTAAACTGTCAGTTTCATATGCTCAAATATCAACAACATGTCATGGCATTGCTTAAACAGAAAATGTTGTTAAACACTGAATGTGCAGAAAACAAGGAAATGCACGATTTATTGCATGCAGCTGAACAAGTTGGAAAGCATACTTTGCAATGTGGTTTTGATTCTTTAGAGGTCTCGTGCAGGGCGGCAGTTACAGGTTCTGTTATTAGGAGGCGTGCTTGGTTAAAGGAACAAAATCTGCCTGATCATGTTAAAGTTAAATTATTAGATCCACCTTTACAACATGATACTTTGTTTGGTATTAAGGCAGAAGAGGAGTTAAAGAAAATGGAGGACAAAGCTAAATCTATGCAAACGGTCAAAGATTTTTTACAAGTACAGCCACCTAGGTTTAGTAGACACTGGCCAACAAAGAATTGGTCCTTTCCTGTGTCAGACAGGCCTCAAAGGGGCAGAACCAGACGCCCTAGAGGCAGATCCTAGGCGTAAGGTTCATTCCGCTCAAAACAATGGGGAGCTTCTACTTCCGAAGTTGGAGAAGACAAATCACAACCTTTCAGGAAACAGTCCCAATAACTTCCAGCTGCCTGCACCAAGCACTTATCTCCTGGCAGCACCCTTAGGGGGAAAATTAGCACTTTTTTCTCAAAATTGGCACATTATAACCCAGGACAAGTGGGTCTTAAATATCGTGTCACAAGGCTACAAGTTCCATTTCCATACCCTGCCAAAGGCAAACGGATGGCCAGATCTGCCATAAAATCAATGGACAGAGGCACAAAAACAAGTCTTATCCCTCATGGACATGGGGGCCATTCAACTAGTACCAAAGCAAGAGCAGGGACAAGGATTTTACTCAAGACTGTTCTTGGTACCCAGAAAGGACAAGGCCTGGAGGCCAATACTGGACCTATCTATTTTGAACACATTCCTGGATATACCAAAATTCAAGATGTTGACTTTGCAGCAGCTTCTGCCCATGCTGGACAAGAACGCTTGGCTGGTGACTTTAGACCTAAAAGAGGCATACCTGCATGTCCCAATCAGACAAATATGCAGAAGATACCTCAGATTCAAGGCTGGCTCAATGCATTAACAATTCTCTGCACTGCCCTTTGGCTTATCTACTGCGCCCAGGGTCTTTACAAAGTGCCTGGCACCAGTAATTGCATTCTGCAGACAAAGAGGAATACAAATATATCCTTACTTGGACGACTGTTTAATTCAAGCAGAGAACAAGGACATTCTTCTGCAGCATCTGGCATTTGTGAAAAGACTTCTAACATGCCTAGGGTACACAGTCAACGAAAATAAATCAAAACTAGTACCCTTTCAAGAGATAATATTCCTGGGTGCAAGCTTAAACACAACTGCCCAGATGGCTTATCTCATGCCAGACAAACAAAGGCAACTGACTACCTGTTTCAAAATGTTGGCAACAAAGGCCCAGTTTTCTGCAAGAAAAATTCTGCAGGCTTTGGGCTTCATGGCATCCTGCATCCTACTAATTCCATATGCAAGACTGCATATGAGGAAACTTCAATGGTACCTAAAATGTGTTTGGACTCAACATTGCCACAGCCTAGAAACTATGATTACTCTCATTCCCTGCCTGCAACAGGAGTTTCGATAGTGGGCAAAGGCTTGTCACCAAAACAAGGGACAGCCATTCACATTACCCCCAGCCAGGCAGACACTAACAAAAGATGCATCAGATTATGCCTGGGGGGGGGGGGGGCACATGGCAGGAAGATGCATTCAGGGCACATGGACCCCAATCCAAATGCTTCTACATATCAATCAAAACGTGATGCTAGCAGTTCAAAATGCCCTGACAGCCTTCAAGGACCTTCTTCATCTAGGACAACTACTGATAAAGACAGTCAACACCACGGTCATGTGGTACATAAACAAGCAGGGGGGCACACATTCTTACCCCCTTTGCAGACTAGCCATGACTTTATGGGACACAGCATTGACTTACCAAGTAAATCTGCAGGCACAATTCCTGCCAGGAAGGAAAAATACTCTGGCAGACGAACTAAGCAGAAACCTCATGGATCCCCACGAGTGGCACCTGGATCCACAAATCTTCAACATGATAACAAGGAAATGGGGATGCCCGGACATAGATCTATTTGCCTCCCCTCACAACTACCAACTAAAAAGATTCTGCACAAGGATTTTATCACAGACAAGCATGGAAAGTGGACGTCCTATCTTTCAGCTGGAAAAACCTATCAGTATATGCATTTCCCCCTTTGCCTCTCCTCCCCAAGGTACTCCTAAAGGTCAGACAGGAGAAGCCAAGGATGATACTGATTGCCCCAGACTGGCCCCGCTAGTACTGGTATCCAATACTAAGGATCTTGTGTCAATGCCCAGCGTGCACCTTACCTCAGATACCTCATCTACTGTCCCAGCAAAACAATCAGATCCTGCACAGCCAACTCAGGACTTTAAAACTGGCAGCATGGCGGATAATGTAGTCATACAAAACACACCTCTCAGTAAAGCTGTGATGGATGTCATTTTGGAGGCCAGAAGGCCTAGTACTAGAAAATCTTACACTGGAAAATGGAAGAGATTCTGTGCTTGGAACCAGGCACAAGGAACTGATACAGCTTTGCCAAATATTCCTTAGATTTTGCAATACTTAACTGAGATGCTGGACAAAGGTCTATCTTTTTCATCTATTAAAATTCATGCCTCTGCCATTTCGGCTCATTACAATACAGAGCCACCAATCTTTTCTCATCCCTTACTAAATCAGTACCTCAGAGGAGCCAAAAATATAAGGCCTCTAAGGTGATCACCAATGCCTGCATGGGACCTCAACTATGTCTTGGAAAAACTCACCCTGCCTCCTTTTGAGCCAGCTGCTACTGCTGATACAAAGTTTTTATCCTGGAAAACAGCTCTGCTCATAGCAATAACTTATGCAAGACGAGTTTCAGAGCTTCAGGCACTCATGGCTGTGGAACCTTTCATCATTTTTTATCCATTTTTTATCTCTCTGAGGACAAACCCAACATTTATGCCCAAGGTGGTGTCCAGTGTGGCCCTTAACCAAACTATTCATCTGCCAACTTTTTATCCAAATCCACAGAACAAGGGGGGGAGAATTCTGCATTCTTTGGACGTACACAGACAGCTTAGATTCTACTTGGACAGAACCAAAGTTTTCAGAAAGACGGAACAATTACTAGTGGCATATGCTGCAGGATCACAAGGAAAGGCTATCTCAAAGCAGACTATTTCAAAGTGGATAGGTCACTGCATTCGATGTCCTTCATGGATGCATCTGCAATCATAACAACTGGGTTGTCCTGTCGTCAGGCAGCCCTTCAGTCGGCCGGATTCCAAAGTCCGGGTCCGGCTTCGGCTGATGTCGCACTTCACCCGACGTCATCTCTGTTGGTCTTCGGGTATAAAGGCATCAGCCGACGCCATTTTCCTCAGTCTTTCTTGCCGTGGCGCCAAGCAGAAGCTGTTCGCAAGTGCCGGTCGGTCGGATCCAGAGATTACTTCTACCGAATACTACTTCGAAGACTTCTAAAGCTAAGTACCCCGTTGGGGACACTTTCTTGCCTCAGCCGATGTCAGAAAAAGTTAATAATTGTTTAACCTGTGGGAAACAAATACCTCATAAAGATTTCCACTCTTATTGTCTGCCTTGTTTAGGCCCAGCCCACGACGTAGCAGCCTGTTCGGCCTGTGCTTCTTTCAACCGGACGAGCGTGGCGTCGGTCGGAGTTTGCTGAACAGTTTTTCGGTAGTGATTTTGCGTACATTATGCCACCGGATCCACCGACTACCCAATCTGCCAAAAACGCAAAGATAAAGACCGACACTCGCGGTCCGCGGTTTCGGCTGAAACCATGGTTAAGCAAACGCGAGTGTCTCGGTTTCGGCGAAACCGAGAAAACTGATCAAAGTACAGCTGAATCTATCTCTACAACTGAGGCCCTGCTACCATTCTTGAATCGGCCTCAGAAATTATACCCACTACGGTGGTTGCCACTGACTTATCAGACACCATTCCCTTGGATGTCTCTACCCCAGCACGTGGTGCTGCTAGGCCTTCAGCAGCCATGTCCATTAAGGCCTTCGCCAGGGCTAAAGCAGCCAAGACTACTAAAACAGTGCCTGTTAAACCCCTTCAACCAGGCCCTCCTCTAGTTCTCAAATGCTTACTCTGGCAGAAGATTTAATTTCATTAATTAGAGGATCTCAATCTCACCCAGACAGGGCCTCTCAGCCCCAGAGAAGAGACCTAGGGCAGAGCCCCCTGAGCCAGTGTCATCTGATGATTCAGCCGATGAATCAGACATAACTGACCAGCCAGAGGCTCCTTTCTCTAATTTTGAAGACTCTGATGCTGAAGAATCCATTCCAGCTGCTTCCCCACCAGAAGAATTTTCCTTTGGGGAAACCTTACATGCCATGCGAGAGCAGTTCCAATGGCAGCAACAGGATTTTTCAGACTCCAGAAAAAGACTTAGGACTTTTCTGCACCTTCCACAACACAGGCCCTTAGCTATACCTCCTGTTCTCTCTGTGGTGGATGATGCTTTCAATGATGTCTGCTCCGCTCCAGATTCTTTACCTCCAGCCCCTGCCAAACCAGACAGATTTTACAGGGTGCCAGACACTCATCACCACCTTTACAAGGCCCCTCTTGCAGATCCCGGAACTATATCCCAGGGTCCCAAGGGAGGAGCCCTGACCATAGCTAAAACCCTATTCCTTCTGAAAGGGAAGCAAGGTCATTAGACAGATGGGGCAAAAAGGTCTACACTTCAGCTACTCTCTCAGCTAGAGCTTTAAACTGTCAGTTTCACATGATACAATACCAAGAGTTTATGCTTGATCAGTTAACTAAAAAGCTAACCACTGATGAATCTCTTGATAAGAAATATGTATTAGAAATGGTAAATAACATACAACAGGTTAGTAACCATTCCTTAAAATGTGGCTATGATGCACTGGAGGCTTCATTTAGATCAGCCATGACTGGCACAGTGATAAGAAGGCATGCATGGCTAAAGGAGCAAGCTTTACCGGATCATGTTAAAGCAAAGTTTACTAGATGCTCCTATGGATAAGACAAGTTTGTTTGGTACACCTGCCCAGCAGGTTATGAAGAAAATGGAAGAAAAGGCAAAATCCGTTCAAACGGTTAAAGATTTCTTGCAGGTTCAACCCCCAAGGTTTAGCAGGAACTGGCCTGCCAAAAATTGGTCCTTTCCTGACTCCACAAGATCTCAAAGGGGCAGAAACAGACGTTCCAGAGGCAGAAACCAATCCAGAGGAGGTGCCTACAGAGGACGACAGTGGCAAGGTAACAACAGAGGCACAGACACAACCACTGCCACTACATCAACACAACCACAGTGACTTAATCCTAAATCCGCCTACCAGGGAACAAATAGCAGCTCCTCTAGGCGGAAAGTTAACCTTATTTTCAAAAACTGGCACTATATAACAAAAGACAAGTGGATTTTACAAACCATAGATCAAGGATACCGGTTCCACTTCCACACTTTACCAATCAAAAGAGGAATGCCAAATCTACCTCCAAATCAAAAACAGAGGCTCTACAACAGATAATGCAGTTAGCAAACATGAGAGCTGTGGAAAAAGTGCCAACTGCAGAGCAAGGAAAGGGTTCTACTCAAGACTATTCCTAGTTCCAAGAAAGGAAAAAGTTGGAGACCAATTCTCGACCTGTCCGCCTTAAATACATACATCATTGTCCCAAAATTCAAAATGCTGACCCTACAGCAACTTCTTCCCATGCTGGGCAAGGAGTGTTGGCTGGTAACTCTAGATCTCAAGGAGGCATACCTGCACGTCCCCATTCGACCAATCTGCAGAAGATACCTCAGATTTCTTGCAGGATCAGAGCACTATCAATTCTCAGCATTGCCCTTTGGCTTATCTACTGCGCCCAGAGTATTCACAAAATGCCTGGCATCAGTAATTGCCCATTGCAGACTACAGGGAATACAAATTTACCCATACCTGGACGACTGCCTGCTACAAGGGGACAACAAAAGCAAGCTGACAACAGATTTACAAAGGGTCATTTACTTGCTACAAGCACTGGGATACACAGTCAATCTACAAAAGTCAAGGCTGATACCATCCCAAACAAGGACATTCTTGGGCGAATTGGACACAGTAAAACAAATGGCATTCCTAACTGCAGAAAAACATAAACAACTCCCTCTTTACTTCTTGGCACTAACAAAGCTGAACAAGTTAACAGCAAGAAAAGTACTGCAGGCCTTGGGCTTCATGGCATCATGCATAATCCTGGTCCCACTTGCCAGACTACATATGAGAAAACTACAGTGGTACCTAAAGAATTTATGGTCCCAACACAGTCACAGCCTAGAAACAGAAATCCCACTAATTCCGTGCTTAAAACAGGAGTTCCTATGGTGGGCTCAGGCATGCCAGACAAACCCAGGCCTACCCTTTCGCAGATGTCAAGCAAGCCAGACCATCACAACAGACGCTTCAGACCTAGGATGGGGGCCCACATGCTGGACAAATGCGTGCAAGGATTGTGGACACAGGATCAACTTCACCTGCACATCAACCTAAAAGAAATGCTGGCAGTAAAACTGGCAATCCAAAGGTTCAGACCATTTCTCAAAGAGGGCCAGTTGATGATAAGGACAGACAACACCACAGTCATGTGGTACATCAACAAGCAGGGAGGCACTCATTCATACCCCTATGCAGAATGACTTTGGAGCTGTGGAACCTGGCACTCAGCTACAACATCCAGTTACAGGCAATTTTTGTACCGGAAAAGAAAATATTCTAGCAGACATATTAAGCAGAACCACATCGGATGCCCACGAATGGAAACTGCACCCGGACATTTTCAAGACCATCTCAAAGAAATGGGGAATGCCTCAGATAGATCTATTTGCATCACCTCTCAATCACCAGCTCAAAAATTCTGCACAAGGACATTACACCCACTGGCATGGAAAGTGGATTCGCTCTCCTTCAGCTGGAAAGGCCTGACAGCATATGCATTCCCACCTCTTCCCTTGATACACAAAGTATTACTAAAAATCAAGGAAGAACGTCCAAGGATAATCCTGATAGCTCCAAACTGGCCAAGACAACACTGGTACCCACTGCTGAGGAGCATGTCTCAGAACAATATGTGGCCAATACCCTGATGCCTTTGATGCTAACTCAGAACAACTACAGCATCATACATCCAAACCTTAAAACGTTGCAACTGACTGCATGGAACATCACATAGCAACAGCTAACCCAGAACTTTCCCAAAGAGTTAAAGACATTATTCTTGAAGCACGCAGACCTTCAACAAGAAGGAACTATGCTGGAAAATGGAAAAGGTTTGTCATTTGGAGTACTGAAAGAGGAAAAGATGTGTCAAACATAGATATGCCTAACATTCTAGAGTGTCTGGCCGAACTTCTTCATTCAGGCTTGTCCTACTCCTCCATCAAGATACATGCATCAGCTATTTCAGCAGAATACAGCTTTGATCCACCTGTTTTTTCGCACCCTTTGCTCAGGCAGTTCCTCAGAGGAATCAAGAATGTAAAACCGCCAAGGAAACCACCTTTGCCAGCTTGGGACTTAAACTTTGTGCTAGAAAAGTTGACACTATCACCCTTTGAACCAGCAGCAACAGCAGACCTACAACACCTGTCATGGAAAACTGCTTTCCTACTGGCAATTACTTCAGCAAGGAGGGTTTCAGAGCTACAGGCCTTAATGGCAGTGCAACCCTTCCTAATCTTCCACCAAGATAGAGTGTCCATGAGGACTAATCCTACATTTATGCCTAAGGTGGTATCCAGAGTGTCTTTAAACCAGGCAATCCACCTACCTACCTTCTTTCCCAACCCACAAAACAGAGGGAAAGAATACTGCATACCTTGGATGTACATAGACAGCTACGCTACTACTTGGACAGAACAAAAATAGCAGAAAGACTGACCAACTTTTGTAGCCTATGCAACAGGAAGGGAAGGAAAAGCTATTTCCAAACAGACAATCTCCAAATGGATAGGAAATTGCATACGATTCTGTTACTCCTTCCATGGAAAACCAATTCCACAGAACATAAGACCTCATTCTACAAGGGCAACAGCCACTACCACAGCCTTCTTACGAGGAGTGGCAACCAAAGACATTATTGAGGCGGCTACTTGGACCTCCGTGCATACATTTGCCAAGCATTATAACTTACCTCTATATTCCAGATCCCGAGCAGGGTTTGCCACTGCTGTACTGCAAGGGATCCTAAACACACCATAATCTAGTTTTATCCTCCTCCCCTAGTTGGCTATGGTATTCTACCCAGTTGTTATGACTGCAGATGCATCCATGAAGGACATAGTACAGTTTTGTACCTACCATAAACGTAGATGTCCGAACTGGATAGCATCTGCTGTCAGGATTACCCTCCCTCCTTCCCCTCTGTGGTACTCCTAGGGTATTTTACCCTCCTAATAGCTAGCTGGTGGGGGGGAGTCTTTTATGGTGTATTTGTTTGTATATATGTACATACATGCTTATTTTTGTGTTTACCTCTATCTTTTTGGAAACATTGGCATCTGTCCAAATTTTAGCCTCCAAGAGGGCTACTGGCATCTGGGGCAAGAAACACCGAGGAAAATGGCGTCGGCTGATGCCTTTATACCCGAAGACCAACAGAGATGACGTCGGGTGAAGTGCGACATCAGCCGAAGCCGGTCCCGGACTTTGGAATCCGGCCGACTGAAGGGCTGCCTGGCGACAGGACAACCCAGTTGTTATGACTGCAGATGCTATCCAGTTCGGACATCTACGTTTATGGTAGGTACAAAACTGTACTTTTCTGCTACTTACACCATGGCAGGCCAGAGCCTAAGAGCATTAGGCCTCATTCAACCAGAGCTGCAGCCATTTCAGCAGCCTTTCTCAAGGGAGTACCAACCAAGGACATTTTAGAGGCTGCTACTTGGAGTTCAGTGCACACCTTTACAAAGCGCTATCATCTGCCACTCTACTCTAAATCCAGGGCAGGCTTTGCCACTGCAGTTCTGCAGGGCCTCATAGCCGCTCCTAATGCTGTTTAGCACCAGTCTCCCATCCATAGCTTTAGGACTCTACCCAAATGTAATGACTGCAACAGTGAAACACGAAGAACATAGTACAGTTGTGTACACTTACCATAAATGTAGATGTTCGAGTGTATTCACTGTTGCAGTCCAGGTTACCCACCTGCCATCCCCCTTTTCTTCTGAGGGAACCTATCTTTCCTTCTCTCATTTATACAACCTATGGGGTGTATTTGCTTGTAGATGAAGGTAAAGTTTATATTGATGCGTGTATTTATATGTATATAAATTTTGGCTACCCTTTTAGGGGGCACCTGACATCTGGGGCAAGAAAAACTAAAGAAAATGGCGTCGGTCGCATCTTTTATACCCCTGATGGCCTGACATCAGGGAAGGGGCGACAGCAGCCGATGCAGGACCCAGGACTTTGGAATTCTGGCTGACTGAGGGCAACCTGCCAGCAGGATTACCCAAATGTAATGACTGCAACAGTGAATACACCCGAATATCTACATTTATGGTAAGTGTACACAACTGTGCTTTTCTTTCCCCCTTTGTTATGATGCAAAAGACATTCTGTCAGCTGGTTATCCTCCAGAGAATATTTACTTTGAAGGCACTTCCTCCCTAAAGCGAGAGTACTTCACACGACTATTTTAAGGGCATCAGCTTATCAGAAAAGATACTTTGAAATTTTGGGACTGGGTTCTGTGAAGCTCACAGACACCCTTCCATTTCAGGAAACTGATCTGGATGCTTTTGAGGTGGCATCGTTGCAGCCAGACTCCCAGTATTCCAGTGATTAACTCTGCTCAAGTTTGTCTGTTCAGTACATTTATATATATATATATATATATATATATATATATATATATATATATACACACAGACATGCATAAATACATACACATATTTCTATACGTATATGTATATATACACACACACAAACACACACGTGTATAGATGGGGTTCCTATTATATAATCAAAGATGCATTCTTTCGAATGAGTCTTGATCGAGCTTGAAAGCACGAAACAGCAAAATACCAAAATGGCATATAAGCGATTTCTTTCCCTGGGAAAGAAATCGCTTCTCCGCCACCGTTATTTTGCCATTTTTGTCACTGTAGTGCGATCTCGGAGTTGGTATATTTAAGTAGGGGGGGTGGGTGGCACAGCCCCCCACTTTATGTAATGTTTTAAAGTTTTTTTGTTTTTTTTTTCTTTTGTGGAACAGTGATTTTTTCCCTTGGAAAAAATCGCTGTTCTAAGTGTTCGGGATTGTAAGCTTTCGCTTACATGGGGTCGATAAATCAGCGTTCGCTAATTTAATATAGACCCTATATATATATATATATATATATATATGTGTGTGTGTGTGTGTGTGTATATATATATATATATATATATATATATATGTGTGTGTGTGTGTGTGTGTGTGTGTATATATATATATATATATATATATATATATATATATACTTATATACGCACACACAGATATATATATATATATACCTGCCACACCTACTTCCACAATTGCATCCATCTCCTGCTCTGATTATCTCCTCATCTTCCCAAATTAACTCCTTGTTACACTCCTGTTACAATGCCTACTCCAATAACATCATTACATTCAAAACAACTTCTCACATTTTCAATTCTCCCTTTCCTGATTATACCCTACCTCCTAACTTCCTATGAACACCATAGCCTCTCAGAAACTAATACTCTCTCCAAACACATAACTTTAACTACCATACATTCACCTTATCACTGTTTCAACTTCATACTTTCTCCCAGCTACCTAGCTACAAAATTTCATAGAAAGACTCACATTACCTACTCCCATCAAAATGACAGAAATTCACTACTCAGTTCCCCTAAGCCCTCTGACTGGTTAAAACGATTAATCCTCTCTCTGCTAGCAGGTGACATTCAACCCAACCCAGGCCCAAACACCACAACTGCAAACCCACTTTCCACTCTCTCCTCTAACTCAAATAAACCAACCAACCCCTCAAACTCTCTAATAATAGCTCACCTTAACATCCGCAGTATTGCAAATAAAATTGCCCCCCTCCATGCACTACTTGATGCACACTCATTTGACATCCTTTGCTTAACTGAAACCTGGCTTAAACCAGTAACTCAGGACAAACAGATTATTCCCCCTGGCTACAACATTCTTGACTTGACCGCACTACAAAAAAAGGTGGTGGGATTGCAATCCTCTATAAATCAGGGATGCAAATCACTGCCTTACAGGATAAACCTCCCTCCAAAAGTAATGCTGAAATCCTTATATCCAAACTCCAAGTTAATGCCTTCAAATCTATCTATATTATCTGCATATACCTGCCCCCAGGCAATAACAGTAGTACCTTAGAAGAAATCCTTAACTGGCTGGCCATACAATTTCCACAAGAAACAATAGTCCTTGGAGATGTCAATATAGACTGGAATACCTGCTCTTCAGCTTACCCTTCCACCCTCTTAAATCTGCATGGTTTCTCACAAACTATTCTCTCTCCTACCCGAAAAAATAAACCTACCAACAAAGAAAGCATTTTAGACTGGATTCTGATAAATAACCACCACCAAACATATACAGTAGGTACACTACCTGATGATATAAGTGACCATGCCCTTATTTATCTAATTAGACATAAAACTGATAAACCTAACTTAACAAAATACAAAATAGTTAGAACAAACATAACTTTTAACCCAGATAAATTTGAAGCAGAACTTAGGTCCTGCAATTGGTCTCCTCTTAAACACCTCCCACTGGATGATGCTGTGACATATTTTAACTCTAAATTCCTATCTATTCTTGACACACATGCCCCACAAGGTCCATCAGACTGTCCTTCAGAGCCGCCCCTTGGCTAACAAAGGACACAAGGCAAAAGATTATCCTGAAGGATAAACTCTGGTCCAAATACCACAGTACTAAAGATCCCACAGACCATCTCAACTTTAAACAAATAAGAAACATTACAAAAAAAGCAGTAATTCTGGATAAAAGAAACTACTACTGCCATTTGCAACAGGCTAACCTGCATAACCCACAAAAGTTCTGGGCAGGAATAAATAATCTCATGAAACCTGGCCAATCGGACACTCCAAGCCCAGCAGGCACCTCCCAATATAACTCCAAACACACTGCCAATGCCTTTAACACCTTCTTTACTGAAACTGTCCAGTCTCTTTCCAATCAACTCTCCCCTGATATTTCCAGTCTTTCCTCCTCCTCTAACACTTCCATTCCCACATTTCAACTTCAACCTGTTCCCTCTGCACTAATTCGTACTCTGCTACATAAACTTAAACCATCCTCTCCATCTGCGGACCATCTACCTGCTATGTATCTAAAAGTTGCTGCTAATGCACTGACCTATCCCATCTCCATCCTGATTAACAGAACCATTGAAGAAGGCTACATTCCTTCTCTCTGGAAAATATCTCATGTTATTCCCCTTCATAAAGGAGGAAAATCAACTGAACTCTCTAACTACCGACCCATAGCTTTGCTCTCTCCTCTTGCTAAAATCATGGAAACATGTGTCCAAAAGCAACTTCTGAAACACCTGTTAACTAACAATCTGCTAGCTAACTGTCAACATGGTTTTAGACCCTACCATAGCACCACCTCTGCCCTCCTCTCCTTCACAGACTGCATCAATAAAAATAGGAACAATAATACCCTTAGCTCTGCTATATTTATTGACCTATCCAAAGCCTTTGATATGGTCAATCACAAAATCTTGTTACACTTACTTAAATCATTTGCACTTGACGCAAGCTCAATTAAATGGTTCCACTCTTACCTGGACAACAGAAAACAGGCAGTGAGATGGCAAAATAACTTATCCAACCACCTCCCCATTACTCTAGGAGTTCCCCAGGGCTCAATTCTTGGCCCTCTCCTCTTTTCAATTTTCATTAATGATCTCCATACCCATATTTCTCCTGCCACCTGTATACAATATGCAGATGATTCCACTTTAATCTGTTCTGCCTCATCCCCCTCTGTACTGCACTCTCTCACCCAAAATACTTTTGAAACCGTAGAATGTTGGTTCCTCAAACGATGCTTAATTTTGAACCCCAAAAAAACCAAATTATTACTCTTTTCACCAACCCGAAAATCCTCTCCACTGAATTTCAGTGTCACATCAACTAATGGCACAAACATCTCACCCGATCCATCTACCAAACTTCTCGGAGTTGAAATAGACAACAATCTGACCTTTGACACACACATCTGCAATACTATAAAATTAGTTAACAGAAAACTAGGCTCCCTCTATAGAATTAAACCATTCCTTACTCCACATGCTAGAACTTCCATTGCCCAGACCCATCTTATCTCGACTCTCCTGTATGCCTCTCCCATCTATACTTCATTGTCCAAAGCTAACCTCAGCAAACTGTCTGCTGCCTACAACAATATTGCCAGATTTGCCACCAATTCTACTTTTAGAACTCACCACTGCCAAAACTTAAGGCAACTACAATGGCTAGAACTACAAAACCAAATTCTATTTCAACAGATCTCCTTAGCCCACAAAATCCTTTACAAACCCTTAAACACACCCATTCTCACATCACTTATCACTCCATACTGCAATCTTAAAAGCCTTCGCTCCTCCGACAAACTACTTATATCAACTAGTAAACCCAATAACTCAGCTGGCAAATCCTTGTTTTCCAATACAGTAGGAAAAACCTGGAATACTCTTCCTCACAATCTCACAGCAATCTCCTCTCTTCCCTGCTTCAAATCCCAACTCAAAACACACCTCAAAACCCACTGGCTCTGCCCCTGTAGCAACCCTGACTAGATTACCTTGGTATCTAGGTACTCTCAACTTCTCTGCTGTAAATAACTTCCTTTCCTCAGCTATCTAGGTACTAGAAAAATTTATTTTCATTTTTTTTTCTTTTTTACTTTCTCTAGCTCTAGAAACTCCTAACAAAATACACTCACTATTTTGTCTCCATTTCTGCCTTCATATCCAATGATTTTGTCATATATATTATAACCATGTCTAATATTTTTACCTGATATTACAATCGCTTGCATGTGGAGCTTTTCTCCCCGGGCCTCTGCTGAAAATGGAAATAAATCCAGTTGGACCAGCCCGGTCAACAAATGTAAAATAAATAAATAATAAATAAATATGTATGGATCTAGGACATTTACTCGACTGAGCAAACGTCCGAATCCATAAAACCCGAACACACTTTAACGAAAGCGCTTTTATCAAAAAAGTGCTTTCGTTAAAGCGTGTGAAAAAAAAAACCCACTACATTTAAGCAGAGGGGCTTTGTCCCCCTGCACCCCCCATGTGGGGGGCTGTGCCCCCCACACCCCCCTACTTTAATATTCTCCCTCCGAGACCGCACTACAGTGGAGAAAAGGGAAATTTCCCTTACTCGCACTGTAGTACAGCCTCGCCAACAGTCATACTTACGCAAAAGTGCTTCTTCTGTGAAAAGCACTTTCGCGTAAGTATGCACGGCCATTTGGATTTCGGTCGTTTTCTCAGTCGAGCAAACATCCTAGATCCATATATATATAAAATGCACATATGTATACTTATATGTATACTTATATACATATTATATATATATATATATATATATATATATATATATATATATATATATATATATATATATATATATATATATATATACACATACATGTGTGTGTATGTGTATATATATATATATATATATATATATATATATATATATTTTTTTTTTTTTTTTTTTACTGTGGTAGTACACACATTAATTTTGAGCAACTTCATGATGTCCTTCTAATCCCATGTTGCAGTATTCTGCATATAGGTTTATCCCTTCAGTGTCGCAAACGTACAGCCAGTAACCAAAAGCTTTCAGTCTCTCTGTGGTTCGTCAGACGTGGATGCGATTTCAAGAGCCATAGGGGTGAGGTCAGCACACACCAGCCCTCAGAACCTTTCAGCCACCAGTCGTATGCCAGGTGTTCCTGTTACCACTGACATCGTATTCGTTATTCAGATAAGTACCCCATTGGGGAACCTTTTTTCAGTCCTTCTCATTTTGATTATTGCTTGTTAATGTCATCCAGAAAGAGTAACTGACAGTGTGGATGCTAGATCCCTCATAAAGATGCTCACGATAATTGCCTTTTCTGTTTGGGAAAACTTCACAACCATAAGGCATGCCCTATTTGCCAGGCTTTCGTTCCGAAAACTTTGCATAGTCGGTTGCATGCTTTGAACTTATACCTCAAGAACCAGCGTCTGAAACTTCTCACGTTTAAGATGGAGGGCTCTTCCCACATCCCCGTAGAATCGCCAGAAAAGAAGGCCAGAACCTTACAGCCTTTGATTGCTGCTGAGCCTCTTCTGGCAGACTCCCAACCTATGGCCGACATAGGCCTGGTTTCAGGATCGGGTTCCTGATCCGCCGCTTTGTAGGTCGCGGGTACCTCTAAGGATGCCGCACTATCCACAGGCAAGCGCACATCCACGGAGGCTCTTCTGGTGCCACTAGCCGATGCCGGGGGGCTAGTGTTTCATGGGGTGTCTGAGCCTTCCGACCCCTTACAGTCACCAGTTTCCAGACAGACAGACATCCGCTGCCCCTCTAAAAAGAAGGGAAAAGAGAAAACACATCTCCCCCTCTTCAGAAAGCATGCCTCAATCAGAGTCTTTTCAGTGCCTTCATGGCACTGAGGCCTACACCTACTTCTGCCTCCACCTTTCCTTTTCTGCTAAGCCCTAGGGCCCTGCCTACAGATCAAGTTCTCTTGGAGGAGGAGAACCTTTCATATTCCTCTGAGGAATCACTTTCTTATAACTTCCAACTCTCTTCACCCTTGGGATACGGATCCCCAGAGGAAGAGTCACTGGACCCTAATTCTCCAGTGGAAGATTTGCCCTTCAGTGAGACAATTAGTAGGATGAAGGAGCACTTTAAATTGGATTCCTCAGAAATGTCTGAGGTACAAAAGAGGTACTACGACCTTATTCAGATGGAAACCCCTAGCCCATCTGCTGTTCCTCCCATCCTACCTGCCTTCCAAGATGCCTTTTCGTCAGCATCTGTGAACCCTGACTCTCAGCCTCCTGCCCCACGCAGACCTGACAGACTTTACAAAGTACCTGACATTGCTAAGCATTTGATAAAGTGCCCACAAGCTGACCCAGCCAGTATTTCTGTGGCCACTGAGAAAGCCACTAAACTCTTGCCTACTACCACCATTCTCCCAGCTGACATAGACAGCCAGACAATGAAAAGATTAGGCAAAAAGATTTATACTTCTCTACCTTGGCTTTCAGAGCCACAGACAGCCAGACCGACACGGCCAAGTACACTTTATGTCTTTTACAATCTACCACCAAACATTTGGCAAATATCCCAGACTCCCCTGCCAACGCATCACTGTCCTCCCTCCTGGTTCTCACATCCCAGGTCACCAGACACTCCATCAAGTGTAGCTATGATGCTGCTGAATCCTCTGCCAGGTCAGCATCTACCTTACGCAGGTACTCCTGGCTTAACCTACAACCCCTGACATATGATGTCAGGGCAAAGCTCATTGATCCCCCCCTGGACAATGCTGCACTTTTTGGCTCTGAGGTTGCAGACATCTTTAAATTCCTGCAATAGAAAGGGAAAGAGATGCAGGACCTTAAATGTTTGCTGGTCTCACCAATCCCTAAGTTTCACAGGAGCTACCCTTCCAAAACACAGTTTATTAAGAAGCACTCTCGGCCCACTCCTCCCTCTAGACCTCGTAAGTCCACCAGAAAACAACCTCCTCCGCCTAGAGCATCCACTGCCTCTAGCCAGAGAAGTCCCTTTCAGGACAGGGCAGGTAGCATCTGACTTCCTGCCAGTCTTTCCTTCCCCCCACCTCCTACTTTACCTCTGTCCGCCCTCCTCTCTCACTTTCTCCCCCTTTGGGCCCTCCTCGCCATAGTCAAGTGGGTCCTGTCCATCCTCCAAAATGGATACTTCATGTCATGGCTCTCCCCTCCCATATGGCGGGGCATTCCTCAACCCCCTACACAGCAGCTGCACCTCTTACAACCGGTGCTGCAGACACTGTTAGACCAGGACACTATAGAGTCAGTTCCCTCCTCTGCAAAAGGAAGAGGTTTCTGTTCAAGGCTCTTCCTGGTCCCCAGGAAAGACGAACCATGGAGACCCATCCTAGATCTCTCCTACCTCAATTTCTTCCTAAAAGTACCTACATTCAAAATACTTACCCTACCAGCCCTTTTCCCTCTGATTATCCCACAGGGATTCATGGCTACATTGGACATAAAAGATGCTTATCTCCGCATCCCAATCAGCCCCCCCCCCCACAGCAAATACTTAAGATTCTTGGTGGGCTCCTCTCACCGGCAGTTTTGTGCCTTGGCCTTTGGCCTTTTCACCGTACCCAGAGTCTTTACCAAATGCTTAGCACCTGTGGTGGCTCACTGTAGGACAAAGGGAATACAGATATTCCCCTACCTGGACAACATGCTGATCCAGGCTCCCAGCCACAAAGTACTGAAAGGGCACATCCACTTTGTGGTGACCTTACTGCAGTCTCTAGTATTCCAGATAAATCTGCCAAAATCCCATCTTCAACCAACTCTGGACTTTGTGTTCCTAGGGTGCAGAATATGTTCAGATCTCATGGAGGCATACCTACCACCTCCAAAAGTGAATTGCTTGTCAGAACACCTCCTCCAGGCACTTCACTCTACGGAGTTGACTGCAAGGCAGTACCTCAAGCTACTAGGCTACATGGCAGCCACTATACCCATGCTGCCTTTAGCAAGGCTACATATGAAGAAGCTGCAGTGATACTTCCACTTAGTCTGGAAGCAACTCAACCAACCTCTGGAGCACATTGTCCCCCTTCTACCCTGTCTAAAAAAGGAAGTACTATGGTGGTTGGATCAGGTACAGAGCAACCCAGGCCGCCCTCTCCAATCACCACAACCCACTCAGGTCATGCTCACAGACACCTCAGACCTGGGATGGGGAGCCACCCTCTGACATTGACAGGTGCAGGGCCTGTGGCCAAACCACCAAAAATCAGAACACATAAATGTTCGAGAGATGAGGGCAATTCTTCTAGCCCTCCAGGCATTTCAACCTTTCATTCTACAGGGGACTCTTCTGATATACACCAACAACACAACGGTGCTGTGGTATATCAACAAACAGGGAGGGACCAAGTCCTACCTGCTCTGCATGTTAGCCCTGTTGGTATGGGAGTTGGCTACCTCACAGGGAATCTCCCTGCAGGTGACCTACATTCCCACTCTCCACAACAAACAGACAGATTATTTGAGCAGTACCAGCACAAGCAACCACGAATGGATGCTGCACAGAGATGTCTTCCTGGATCTGGTCCACAGGTGGGGTATACCTCAGGTAGACCTGTTTGCTTCCACCATCAACAAGCAACTTCCTAGCTTCTGCACCAGGAAACCCAAACCACAGGCACTGGCAACAGATGCCTTCTCAATCTCATGGAAGGGGAAATAGCTATATGCACCCCCTTTCCCACTCAGAAGGTCTTGCTCAAAATTCAGCAGGACAACCCGAAAATCTTGTTGGTGACTCCCTACTGGCCCAGACAGCACTGGTTCCACTTACTCTTACATTTGTCCAAGGGCAGTCATCACAAGTTACCCCCCCAGAGTGGACCTCCTCACACAGCAGAAGGGGTCACTAATCCATCCACAGTGGCAGATGCTGCACTCTACTCTGTGGCCGATATGATTCTGATCTCATTTAGACAGGTTTACAATGAGGACGTGCTCAATGTCCTGCAGGAGGCATGGAAACCTAATACTAGAAAATCATATCTCTCCAAGTGGAAACAATTCACTTATTGTTGTCATAAAAGATGGCTGGATTTGCTTCTTGGCGAACCCCCTCTAGTGCTGTCTTATTTGTATGAGCTACTGCCGTCTGGACTGGCTTACTCATCCGTCAAAGCCCACCTGTCTGCTTTTTCTGGTTGCCTGCCTTTGGACCCCTAATTAGCATCCATACTCCCTTGCAAACTCTTCTTCAAAGGGGTACTGCACCTTAGGCCCCCCCCCCAGGAAACTCATTCCCCCACCATGGGACCTGAACTACATGCTAGAGAAGCTTACGCTACCTCCCTTTGAGCCAGCTAGCAAAGCCTCCTTAAAGCTCTGTGTCCTTTTAGTGGCTCTAACCTCAGCCAGGAGAGTGTCCAAGCTCCAAGTCCTTATGGCTACCTCACCCTTTCTAGTTTTCTACAAAGATAGGGTTACCCTTAGGACAAATCCATCCTTCATGCCCAAGGTAGTTAATGGACCTGTCCCTTAATCAGGCCATTCAGCTACCTGTTTTTTTTCCCAAACCAACAAAGAGACAGTGAGAGGGTGTTGCATTCCCTGGATGTTCACAGGCAGATCAGATTCTACCTGCACAATACCAAGTCTATCAGATAGGCTGACCAACTTTTCGTATCCTTTTGCCCCTGCGCCCTGGGGAAGGCTTTCACCAAAGAGACTGTTTCTACTTGGATCTCAAAAGCTGTTACCTTCTGCTATCAGTTCCATGGTAAGACCCTGCAACGGGCAGTTAAAGCTTATTCCACAAGAGCAATGGGATCTTCAGGAGCCTTCTTCAAGGGTTTGGATACCTCTTCTATCCTAGCAGCTGCTACTTGGTCCTCATTCCACACCTTCACCAAGCACTACAAGCTTGACCTCATCTCCAGGTCCAGGGCAGGGTTCACCAGGGCTATCCTGCATGGATTCCTGAAATCTGCTTGTAAACCACCAGCCCAACTTCAGTGAGCTTTGGCACTCACCCATATGCAGAATACTGCAACATGGGAATAGAAGGACATAGAAAAGTTGTGTAAAATCTTATCATAGTCATAGATGTCCTTCTCTTCCATGTTGCAGTATTCCTTCCCCTCTTATCAGCTAATAGCTTCCCTTTCTGGATGGCAATGATATGGCATTGCCCATACAGGGCTGGCTCTAACTGGGGCTACTGTTCTGAGGGCTGATGCATGCCGACGTCACTTTTATGGCCCACAAAATCTCGTCCACGTCTGACACACCACAGAGGGGACAGAAAGCTTTTGGATGCTGGCCATACGTTCGCGAGACTGAAGGAATAAACCCATATGCAGAATACTGCAACATGGAAGAGAAGGATATCTATGGTTATGGAAAGATTTTACACAACTTTTCTTTCAACACAGATGAAATACAAAACATTTCACAAAGTAAAAAGGAGCAGAAATGTAAGCAATAACAGATTAGTTCAGTTTTGTTACATTGAAAAACTGCCTACGTTAGTTTCTAAAGTGGGTCAAGCTTCACTAATTCTGTGTGAGGAGAAGAGAAGTGGAAAGGAGGTAGGGATAGTGTGTTGGGTGATATGTCCTTTGCTGAAGCAGGAGCATTTGGCTTGGATGAAGAGATGCTTTTTGAGTTACGTTCTGAATGTGGAGCACAGTGATTTCCTTTTGATAGATGGGGAGAGCTTGCCAAAGCGTAGATGCCTGAGAAGTGAATGCTTGTGCTGGCTGTGAAGTTTCTAGGGTTATGGATACTGTGCATGGCTTGTGAGTAGTGTCTCAGGTTGTGCAAGCAGGATTTTTCATGACGTTTAGCTATAAGCTGATCAAATGTCTGGAGCTGAAGTAGTGTACACAGATGGAATCCTAACCGAAAGTTAGATCTTTGTCTTACAAGTAGCCGTTTGGCTTTTTCCTAGGGTAGTACAGTGACATTTATGGAGGGGTGACTGTGCTGAGACTGAAGATTATCTGGAGTGTGATGGTGTTTTTCTTGGATGTGGTTGTGAAAGTGAATTGTTCATATTCTGGGTGAGAGAGCAGAACTCCTTTGCTGATGCTCCTCTTGGATGTTATAGAAAGGGGAAATTGTTTTGGCCCTGGATAGGAGTGAGCTTATTTTTGCTCTCACTCTGCCTGTGTGGAAATGGAAGTTTAGAGACTGTTCAAGCCGTAATCCTAGGTATTTGAAAGTGGAGACTGTTTCTCTGGCTTGGTTGTGTTAAAGTGTAGTTAAAATGAGTCAAATGCTCTGGTGAATTTTCTGCGGCTTTCCAAAAAGCATAGTTTTGGTCTTGGAGGGTTAAGTAGTAGTTTATGCTTTATAAGCCATTATTGGAGCTGATGTTAAGTACCATATTTTTAAAATGCTGATTTTAATGGGCGTTTCACAATGTTTCTTAAGTAACCGTTTAAAAATGTACATTAATCATGCATGGTCAGTGACGGTGATGGGAGAATCTGAAAGATAAAAGCCCAAACTGGTCAGCAGTCATTTCTTGCACTTAAGTCTCTTTACATTTGCTTTCCCCTGCCAAGTAAAGCATTCACCCTTCCTTGCCTAACCATTTGCATAAAAAGCAGTGGTGACACTGTCTTGCAATTTAGTACAGAATATAAGCTGCTAGCAAGCTTCAGACTGTAGTTTCTAGAGGTTGATTCCCTCATTCTCCATGTGTCTACATCGTACTTTTGAGCAAGTCACTTAACCATGCAATACTCCTGGGTCACTCCTGAAAAAGAGGTTTGTTCCTAGTGGCTTTACCTAGTTAAAACAAATGAAAGAAATTAACGAATTCTGCTGTACTCTTACTTGAAACTGAGTTGCAGTTCAAGGCAGGGTGTGTTTGTGACTCTGCAGGGTACTGAACATTGTATAAAAAAGTGTTAAAATGTGTATGTACATGTATTGTTTCCCATGTGTACTTGTATTGTTTCCATGTAGGCAAGCAGCCCTCAAGACCTCCGGATGTTTTATGAGAAAAACAAGACATTGACTCCAAAGTAAGCACATCTCCACAATTATTATATTTTCCATTGGTTTACATCTGCTTTCCAGGTACCTGTCTTTGTTTTAATTTTACAAATGAACATTACACTCAGTGGAAATTTAAAGATGGACATTCATTGTATTCTTTTGTTTAGCTTTTAAAATCAGTTACGTTATATGAGATGGTCCCTTTCCAGTTTCATTTCTGTCACAGGAGCCAGTGACTAAAAAGTCTTGTCTTCATTAGTGTCATCACTCAGGATGAAGTAATCCCTTGTGTCCTTCACCTGCTGCATTATTCTTCCTTGGGAACCACCATACATTCCTGTGACAGATATCTTTATGTGGGACTGGCCGATTTTGAAGTGACATGTATGGCTTTTGAGTGACTGGACCTCTGCTGATAACTGGGCAAGGTTTCCAGCACTAGATTTGCCTTGAGAGTGTTAGTGTTTTTTACTTCACCAAAGTGTCTTATCCACATACTGCCTTGTGAAACAATGTGTAATACCACCAGAAAATACAAACTCGATTACCTGTGTAGAGTGTACAGACCTATGAGATGTACACTGATTCCTAACTTGAAGCACTAAGGTTGTAATGGTTGTCACATCCTGTGATACTGTAGAATGAGATTGTATATGATGAGCTTTGCAACAGCAAGACAAGGCTCCTTTGTGACAAGTGTATGTAAGAAGCTACTTTAAGCTGAGTGGAAAGTATTACCAAAAGAACAAAGGAGATAAATATTAACAACTGTGGACAGTACAGGAGTATCAAACTTCTGTCACACTGCATGGAAGTGCTGGTAAAGGTGATTGATAAATGAATGTGCACAATAGTAGATAGTAAAATAGGAGGTGAGCTGTTCAGATTCAGATCGGGAAGCAAGACAACTGACACCCAATGGGAAAAAGCAGGATATGAAGAAACAGTCCAACTGGTCATTCATAGACTTGGAAAAAGTAAATGACAAAGTCTGAAGAAATCCAGGAAGGTACAGAAGCCACTGCAAGACACACTGAGTTTAATATTGTGTAAACCGGTAAACACATTCGTCTCTACACAATAAAAAGACTTCTTCGGATGAAAAAACGCTCAAGAACAGAGTATTTAAAATCCACTCTGTGAAGTCACATGACCAGGAGTTGTATTAAGTTATAGTGTGGCATTTGACTGATGTTATAAAAACTAAACCTGTCTTGATCCCAGGGCCATATGAATAAAACCTTCTAGATAAAAGCATTTTTTAGCAGTGATTACTAACACTACCAATACACTTCAAAAATAAACACATTTATCATTGATTGGCTTTAAGTTTAAGCAAACAAGTAATAGAAGAAGGTTCATTCAGACCTGGACTACTGCTTGCATTAAAACGAAGCTGCCACATTAACGCTTTCTTTTCCAGAAACCCCCAAGGCTCCCGCTGTGGCTCAATTCTACCTGTTCAAGCACTGTGAATTTAAATTCATGGTCTGAGCAAGACAGAAGGTGCTTAGAGAAAACATTAATTTTGCTTTTGTTCCATATTACATAGAAATGTTCGTAAATTCTGTCTTTTAACATATGTTCAGTCTTTCCAACATAGAAACATTCACAGCCTTGACATAGGGCTTAATACATTATCCCTTTTGACATGTGGTTGTACCTACCCTTGATTTTAAGGTGTTCCTCCTTTACTACAAAGGTGTTACCACAATAAATGTTTCTGCAGTATGTGCAACTACCATATTTAAACATGTTCTGGCGAACAATGGCCAGAATAGGCTGAGTTGGAAATGATGAACTGTGTCATGACCTTTTTGAACACTACGGATGTTTGCCAGGTTGTTACTAATTAAAGCTAGTTTGATCTAGTAACATGTTTTAAGAGAAAGCAAGTAAATGAAAAAGAATATTGAATATTATAAGATTTTTCCTAGCAAATAAGTGTATGTTTAGTAGCAGTCTGTATCTGGTCCTCATTTGATAAAGAGAAATGGCTAAGAGATCATGTTCTCTAAAGCATTCAAGTATTTATTCAGCTTGGAGAGTTATAAAGGTAAGACAAAACCAGACCGCGTGTAGTTGAAGCATAGGCTGCACCATGCATCTTAGCGTGGATAACCTTTCTTTTAGGTTAACTCAAGTTTGTCAGTGTGGCTTTCATTTTGGAACTTTTGTTCCTATTAGGACAGTAAAACATCAATATTTGAAGTACATAGCTTTGTGTGTTATTAGTAAGCTAATAGGTTTTGGGGGGTGTTGTAGGTATGTTTTTTTTTTTTTTGGAGAGCTTTCAGTAAAATATAAAGGTTTGTAAGATGTGGTATAGGCTGAAATGGATAGGACAAGAAACAACTGTGTACAAGATCAACCTGCTAAACAGTGTATGCATGTAACACAAAAGCTGAAACTAGACATTTTAACAAAAAAGCTGTTGTTCATAAAAGGTAGGAATGATAACTTTCTAATACAATAATGGTTTTTGTAATGTCGTTAAATGTCAATGGTCTCAGATAAATACAAAAAAAAAAGAGTAGCGAACTATATTAAAAAAATAGAGTGCAAATAGCTATGCTACAGGCGACGCAGTTGGAAAGAACTGAACATGTGAATTTGATAAGAAAGGCTTTCAGAATTGTTATTCAGTAGAATAGCTGGGACAAAGGAAAATAGGAGTACTTACATTAATTGTAAGATGAGCTCCAATAATGATAGCAGAAGTTAAAAAAGATAATCATGGTAGATTTGTAGCACTAAGGGGCTACTGGCATGTATTTATATTCTACCTAAAACTGCTATAATGGAGTTACGAATTTTCTGGGAGAAATAATCAGCTAACAGCAAGGAATATTACTTAATGGTGGGGACTGGAATTTGATCTGCAAAAGCGAAGATGTGTCTGGAGGCTCAGAAGGGAAAATATAACAAAGGAAGGTAGTTTTTTGAAGAAATTTATGAAAATATTTGGCATGGAGGAGGTGAATTCAGTACTTAGAGTACGGAGTGAATTTACATATTATTCCCCAAGATACAAAAACTGGGCTAGGCTAGAAGGTGTTTACATTTCATAGGAACATGTGCATTTAATTGAAGGTCTTGATACGTACCCAGTAAATATTTCGTATTATGTGCCAGTAATAACTAAAATAAAAACATAGAGTAATGAAGTAAAAATGAGACACTGGTGCATTCCCACCTATCTGTTGAAAAGAGAGGGATTTAAGGAATGAATAGTGGATGTTATTCAGCAGCTATTAGGGAAGATAGTAATTTCTTTAGAAAATATTACTAGGGAGAGGGACAAAATTAAAGTGGAATTTAAAAAATAGGATGGAAGTAAAAGAAAGGGCATTATGGTTAAGAAGTAACAATAATTGTTTAGAGGGACTGACAAAAGTTAAAGTATTGCATAATAGGGGGAATTTCACAGAACAAGAAGGAGAACTGCAGAATGCTAAACAGAAAATAAGGGATTACCTAAATAATAAACATGAGTTTAGAAAGTTTGCTAATAAGCAACTGTTTTTTGATAACTAGAGCACCAAAACATTTAGCACAACTCAGTCAACAAAAAGTTGAAAGTCTGTCACCAAGCTTGGGGAGCCTATAACAGGAAATATAACAAGATCCCATAGAAGTACTAGAAATATTTCAGAAATTCTGTGAAAGTCTGTATAAAGCAGAGAAATATGGAAATCAAGAATAAAAGGTACAAATGGAAATGTTTACGTAAGAATTAAATATGCCAAGGTTAGAGGTATACGAGGCTCAATTATTAACAGTTAGGATAGGAGGAGTTGAAATAAAATGGTGATGTATAACTAATTTACATGAAAGTCCCAGGAATAAATGGTGGTCCTCTAGAAGTTTGGAAGCTAGGAGGGAAATAAAGCTGATAAAAATCTGGAAGGTTTTGTTTAACAGTATTTTAAGAGGAGGAGAAGTACCAACGTCCTGGAAGAAAGCGGTGGTAGCTGTGATACCTAAAGAGGGTAAAGATCCATCAGATCCGCTTCATACATGCCCATTTCAGTACTAAACCATGATTCTAAAGTGTTCATGTCTGTAGTTGCTAAAAGACTTTCAACAACATTAACAGAACATTGATGATCCAGAGTGAAGCAGAATGTAAGAAAATAACACTGTTGTTGGTGAGTGTTGATGCAGAGAAAGCATTTGGCAAATAAGCTGAGACTTTATGAGCAGGGTAATGGATGCATTTGCATTCTCTAATAAAATTATATGGTTGATTAGGAGGATATATGAGGGATCAGAGGTGAAAATTAAAGTGAGTTGGTTCCTCTCTGATAATTTCTATCTGAACAGAGGAACCAGGCAGGGGTGTCTTCTTTTTCATGTGTTATTTGCATTATATTTAGAAAACAAGGGACTCGGAAATTCAAGGATGTAATTGGCATGGTAGTCAGGAAAATCCATTTCTATTTGCAGATGATATTATTTTATACCTGATTAAATCAGAAAAGGACAGTACAGTGTTGTAGAACATTTTGAGACAGTTTCATATCTTGTCAGGATAAAAAATTAATGAAGATAAAACAAAGGCAGTAGCAGTAAGTTATGTATCCACACATGAATTGGTTCAGCAGTATCGATATTTATGGGGAAATGATAAAATTAAGTGTTTAGGAGAATGGAATAAAAATGATTCCAGTGTGGCAGCTAAGGATATGTGGGAAGAGAGTAAACAAAAGATAATACAAAAACTGAGAAATTGGAAGCTCCGTTATGTGGATATGGATAGTAAGATACAAGCAGTTAAAATGTTTTAATCCCTTTAATCTTGTACACAGGTCAGGTATATTTTTATCAACCAGAGGAGAAATTGTGGATAGGAATTAATAAAGAGCTGAAGGATTTTGTGTGGGAGGAGAAGACTGTAAGAGTCAAGTGGGATACGTTGATTCTTCCAGTAGAACAAGGAGGATTGGGATTGCCCAATTTGAAAGGGTGTTTCAGAGCTACACAGTTAAAGCGCCTATACATAACACAAGCAGATTTGTTTCTCGTAGGAGCTTTTGTACTTTTGCTAAAATGAATGGCTTTCTTTACTAAGACCATACTTTATTGCCCCTCAGATACTTTCAGGGGGTGTGGAGCTTTGTATGTTTTCAGAAGTATTTTAATTTTTGTTTTAGAAGTTAGAGGAAAAATACATTATTATTACAGAAGACATGAGTTTGTATATACCGATTTCCAAAAATGAAGTAAAAGACAAAAGTACGCTGTGTTTTCAGAATAAATGACTCTGTCTACTGGCTTCCATTATCAGTAACTTGGTACAGTAGTTTTGTGTGAAGCATCTGCCTTCTTAGGTTTGCTGTGAGCTGCCGTGGCGCACTTGATGTGCATACAACACTGGCAGACTGGCATACTCTTCATGATTAGTAATCTGAAGAAGGAAACAGTAAAAAGTGGTAAAACAATAACTCCTCATGACTAGTTAGTTTTTACTGACCAGGTAATGAGACTGGGAATAATGTGTGCATTTTCACGTGTGACCAGGAAAGTACACAGTCGTTAAAAGTAGATATTATTTGGTATATTACTAGTCTGATTATAGTACAATCTTGTTGATCATATGGTCTTAGCAGTGACATCTTGCCTTACTTTGCAGTATTACTACTGAGAGTGTTGTGCTTCTGTATGAGTTAATTTACGTGCCAAGAACAGTGGTCTTTGTTCATATTCACATTGTGTTGCCCTGTATGTCAAGTACATTTTTCTCCTCAAAGTGAATTTTGTCTTTCTAACAACATCCCTTATTGAATTAGGTCCATTGTTGTTATTATTATTATTAGTAGTAGTATTGTTATTGTTATTATTGTTATTATTATTATTCTTATTATTATTGTTGTTATTATTATTAGTAGTATTGTTATTATTGTTGTTATTATTAGTATTGTTATTGTTATTATTAGTAGTATTGTTATTGTTATTATTGTTATTATTATTAGTATTGTTATTGTTATTATTATTATTAGTATTGTTATTGTTATTATTGTTATTATTATTTTTAGTGTTGTTATTATTATTGTTATTATTAGTATTGTTATTGTTGTTATTATTATTACTAGTATTATTATTAGTAGTATTGTTATTATTGTTATTATTATTATTAGTAGTAGTATTGTTATTTTTATTATTGTTGTTATTATTATTGTCACCTTTATTATTAATTTTTAGCAAGCTGTTGTGGAATGTAGATTGAGGAGCCTTTGGTATTAAAAATGTTCTCTTATGCTATCATCATACCTCAGTATAACAAACTTGTATATTTTCTTCATTTCTCTTTATATTAATTTTCTTTCTCTTTCTTTATTTTCAGCATCCCAAGGGAGACATCCAGCCTTTTACGAGAACTGTTGCAGGGACTCCTTCAGCGCAACTACAAGGACCGTATGGAGTTTGGTAGGTAACATATCATCTTGCAGCAGGAGAAGGTGCACTTGTTAGAAGGTTATCTGACGGATGAATATTCAGCTGATGGAAAGAAATTTATTTGACCAAAAAGAGGTAGCCTGTAAGATGGTCTCTTGTCCAGTACCATTTTCAGCCAAACTCAGACCAGTGTGACAAACAAGGGATAGCAGCAAAGATTCACACATCCACAAGGCCAGGTTTCCTTTTTCCCAATTAATTTTGACCCATTTTTCACCCATTTTCAGTCAGTACCAAATTATATTTTTTCTGTACCTCATACTGGACACAACTGCTGACCACCAACTTGCCCTATGTTGACCAGCTGACTTGTTCTTTCCACGGTCCCTCAGCTATTCATTTAGTGGTAGAGTGCACTGATTACTTGAGTGAGGAATGTGTAGTTCATTTTAACGAGACTAAGTTGATCTTGAACCTAAGAATTTTACTTGTTGGAACAAGTTTACTGTACTATTACACTTTGGTCCTTTATCTTTTTGCTTGCAAAAAAAAAAAAAAATGCAGCAGTGGCTCACTTGCAGCCAGCCAGCTCTGTACTGTAAAGGGATGAAGCCGTATGACAAGGATGATCTGGCTTTGAGCAGCAGCCTGGGTGCTTTAGGGACCTAGAGGGATAGGAGTTGAATGTCAATGCAGGATCTGGTTAGCCCAGTCAGAGAAGAAAGGTTGAGAGCAAGTGTCAGGAATGAGCTGTCAGTTGTGCTTTATGGTGGAAGCTGGCAGTACACCAGAGCTTTCAGTTACAAGGAGGACAGAACTTCTGAGACTGTCATCAGTTGAATGGACGAGGAAGCCATCCACTCCAGTATTATGTGGCAAATGCAGGGAACATCAGGGCACAGCCAAAACAAAGAACAAAAAAAAAACAACAGTCATCTTCCCACATCCACTCTTAAGTCCTGTCACGGGGTCACACATAGCCTTATAACCACATGGAGAGGAAGGAATGGGGTATGAGCGGAATCAGAGCAAGACCCTGAACTCTGCTGCTAGTGGCAGTAAAGAAATAATTTCCTTAGTTAACAGCAATTGCTCACCCAGTGTTTCTGCTAGAATAGTCTGCAATTAGTTTTTGAAGTCTGCCATCTAATTACACTCCCAAAAAATATGTTCCCAATTGCCTGTTTCTTCACAGTCACTCCTTCAACATTTGCAGTCTACCTAAGGAAAATTTCTTTGGAGTCTGCTTGAAGTATAAAATACCCATGCAACACTTCCAAGCAAAGATCCTAAATCTAGATTTTGTTACATGTTTGGGAGGCATACATACATCCCCAATTGTTTCTTTGTGAATTGCTTATCCAGTCTCTCTTCCCAATCCTTTTAACCTCCTCTGATTGATTCCTATAGTTATCATGCCATATTTTATATGCCGTACTAATTATCCCTTTTTTTAACACCAGCTTTTATTCTAGGTTCTACTAAAAACTGTACCAATGCTGTTCTTTCGCTTAGGATCCCCCTATTTCTTTCCCTTTGCCTATACTCTGATAATCTTTGATAGGTGAAGGCAATCTCTAGCCTGCAGCCCAAATGAATTGTTGGCCTCTTCATATTCACTTGCCTTTGCTTCTGTAATTATTTGCTCCCAGTACCTTGTTTTTTTTTGCCAATTTTCTCCAGTAAATTTCAGCCCCCTCTTGCTTATTCTCCATACCCCTAATTACAGTCATCCCTACCTGCAAAACCTCTTTTCTCCATCCCTATGTTGGCTTTGTTCTCAGAATACTTTTTGCTACTTTATAAATAATAATATTCTGTATGGTTATTGTCATTCTCCTTAAGGGTCTGCCTCCAAACTCCCAGTCTCTCCTTGTTTCTTGGGCTCCCCCCTGTTTTGTCATCATCCCTTTCCATTTTGAGTTATAGCTTTCTGCATGTGTTATGTATAGAAGACTTAAGTGTGTAGTTTTGAAATACCCCTTCAAATCAGGTAATCCCAAACCACCGTATTCTATTGGGAGGATCAGCTTATACCACGTGACTATTGTCCTCTTCCCCTCACAGATAAAATCCTTCAACTCTATTAATTTCTATCAACAACTTCTCCTCTGGTTGATAAAATATGCCTGACGTGTGTATAAAACTAAAAGGACTAAAACATTTTCACTGCTTGTATCTTACTATCCATAGCAATAAAACAAAGCTTCCATTTTCTCAGTTTCTGCATTATCTTTTATTTAGTCTCTTCCAATATGTCCTTAGCTGCCAAAACAGAATCCTTTTTAATCCATACCCCTGAGTACTTCATTTTATCATCTCCCAAGCAATATAGATATTGCTGAACCAATTCTTGTGTTTGTACATACTGTACATCTATTGCCTTTGTTTTATCTTCATTCATTTTGTATCCTGAAAAGAGCTGAAACTGTCTCAAAGTCTCCCACAGCCTGTAATGTCCTTTTATAGTTTTAGATCAGGTGTAAAATAATATCATCTGCAAATAAAGCCAATTTTTCTTGACTACCGTACCAATTATATCTTTCAATTTCTGAGCTCATTATTTTCTTTGCCAGTGGTCCTAAATATAATACAAGTAAAGGGGAAAGAGGACACCCTCGCCTGGTTCCAGTGCTCAGACAGAACTTATCAGAAAGGAACCCACACACACTTTAATTTACGCCTCCATTCCCTGATATATCCTCCTAATCAACCTTAAAATGTTTATCAGGGAATGCATGTGCTTTCATTACCCTATTCATGAATCCCAGCTCACCCTGCCGAATGCTTTCTCAGCATCAAGACCCACCAACAACAGTAGTATTTTCTTACATTCTGCTTCCCTCTGGATCATAATTGTTCTACTAATGTTGTCAAATGTTTGTCTCCTCTACATCTTGTGGTTACTTTGACAAAATGGACTCCTAAACCAAAAAGAACCATCAGCCTTCCTTTTTTGTCTCCTCAGCCCTCTGTCACTTTACCTCAAACAAAAGCCCAAGTCCTCTTGAAAGTCATCCAGGAGTTCATGGCCTTCATGAAATCTTTGGAACCTAGCTACACTCACTCAGATCACTACCCCTGAAACTTTCCCATCCAAGAGACTTCGGGAGGAGGCCTTTCAAGAAGATTCATAATCCTCAGATTCTGAGTACAAAGAGGAGTTATCCTACTTCTGAGCACCTTCCAACCCAACCTTATCCAGACTCAGACTTTCATGATACAGCATCATCTGCTTCTCCTCCATAGGACCTCTCTTTTGGGGATACCATTCATAAATGAAGAAGGCTTTCAGTTGGGAAAGCAAACATTTTTCACAAGCTCAAGCACACTGTAGGAAGTTTGTGAGTTTACCTTCACGTAGACCACTACCTATCCCCAAGTGTATGTCGTGCTGGATGACATTTTTGAAGACATCTCTTTACACCCAGATTCCCTACCACCAGCTCCTAGATAGTCTGATTCACAAAAGCACCTTTACAAAAGCCTTAAAACAGATCCCTCAATAGCTTCTACTTAATCCATTAAAGGGATGTGAATGGGGGAAACTAGAATCCCCTAACTAATGAAAGGGAAAGCAGACTTTTAGGCAGGTTTGGCAGGAAGGCATGTACCTCAGCTATCCTTTCCATAAGAGTACTCCATTTTAGATTATGTATGCCGAAGTATTTAAAATTCCTAAGGCAGAGGCTGTTACTTGCAAAGCCTTGACTAAGGAAATTCAGGAGATAGCTAGAGCAGCCTTACAAGTTTCCAGGCACTCCTTAAAATGTGGATATGATGCACTACATTCCTTATTTAGAGCAGGTACCACTGGCTCAGTCATTCACAGACATCATGGCTCAGAACTCAACCACACTCAGACCAGATCAAGGCAGAGTTACTGGGTGCTGCTCTAGAGAAGGAGTTCTTGTTCAATCCCCCCCCCACACACACACACACACACTGAAAAGATGTTTGAAATTCGGGACGAAAAAGGAAGATGAATTAAAACAGTGAAAGAATTTTACCTGTCAGCTACATCTACGTACAACAGGACCCCCCCCCCCCCACCAGACAGGACTAAAGGAGGCCTCCTCGTGCTAAGAAAGCAAGATAATCTAGAAGGTAACAACATGAATATACACAAAAAACACGGAGCCCCGAAGAGCCCACCCAGCACGCAACTGTGACTATCCTCAGTCCCTGAACCTTCTACAGCTACTCACCCTCCCCTCCTAATCTGTGGCAAGACTCTCCTCCTTCCTACAAGAATGGAAAAACATTACCAGGGACCAGTGGGTCCTTTAAATCATAGAAAGGGGCTACTCCTTTCATTTCAGAGAAATTCTTGACTCCTTGGGTATACTAAAACCACTAAAGTGTCTCTTACCACCTATCCGTTTAGACTTGCTACAACAAGAATCCATTCAACCTGTTCCTCCAGGTCAGGAGGTAAAAGGTTTTTATTCAAGGGTTTTTCTACTCCCGAGAAAAGAAGGCATTTGGAGGCTTATCTTGGACCTGTCAAAACTAAGCAGGTTCCCTTATATTCCAAAATTCAAAATGCTAACTTTACAAATAATACTACCCATGATCTTCCTGGATGCGTAATGGTTACTCTAGAGCTAAAGGATGTTTACCTTCATGTTCCTATTGCATATTGCACACTACCACAGAAAGTACCTGCGCTTTGTAGCATTAAATCTCTACCACCAGTTCTGCTCTTTACCATTCGGTTTATCTACTGCTCTAAGAGTTTCACCAAGTGCTTTGCTCCACTGATAGCCCACTGCTGAACTCTAGGGGTTCACTTTTACCCTTACAAGGATGACTGTCTCATCCAGGGAAAATTCACAGAACATACTCTAAACTCTTTATAGGTCACAATATTCTGCTTCCAGAAGTTAGGTCTCACCCTAAATCTCCGCAAGTCTCAAACTCTTCCATAGACAATTAATTTCATTCTCAGAACCCTCATAGATTTTGTGCAGCAAAAAGCCTTCCTTCCACTGGAAGAAATATATTTCCTGATAAGCATCGTGATCAGCTTGCTGCCAAAGCAACAAATCTCGGCAATAGTTTCTCAGGATCTTGGGTACACGCCTTCTTGCGTACTTATAACCCCCCTTTGCATACCTGCACAAGAGAAAGCTGCAGAGGTTCCTAAAAACATTGTAGGAACAGCATTTTCAGCCCTTGGATACACTTCTGCACTTCCTTCCATCCCTAAAAAACAAATGCAGTGGTAGAAAACACCATTCCACAGAATCCAAGTGCAAACTTTTCTCTGCAGAAGCAGAAAGCCCATCACTACAGACAGCTCAGACATAGCCTGGGGGACTCACCTGGGACCATGAAGGTGCAGGGCATCTGGATTCTAGATTACAGGAAGCTACATATCAGCCAAAAAGAGTTGTTATCCATTCTATCTAGCACGAAAGCCTTTCAGCAAAGTCTAACACCAGGAACTTTACAGATTTGACAGACACCACCACAATCATGTGGTGCATAAACAAACAAGCGGGTACCCTTTACTGCCCCTTGTGCAGTCTCGCTATGAAGAGTTGACTGTTAGCACAAGACCTGAAAAAAATCAGCTACCCCTCTGAGGTGCTAACCATTCTTAATCAGGTAAGGAAACCTACCACGAGAAAGTCACACCTAACAAAATGGAAGAGATTCTCCCATCTGTTGCCATGGCAAGAACACCAGCCCTCCTCACGCTGACATCAGTTCCGTCCTGCAGTACCTTTGAGGTCAGTTCAGCTAGGGCCTTTCTTATTCTACCATTACGATACATGCTTTGGCCATCTCAGCGTGCCTAGCCCATGCCCTCCCATTTACTTCTCACCACCACCTGAAGCCATTTCTAAAAGGGTCATTTACTTGAGGCTACCCAGAAGAAGCCCATTTCCTATCTGGGATCTCAGTTACATGCTAGAAAGACTCACCATGTCTCCCCTTTGAATCAGAGACATCTGCCTCATTAAATATGCTCACTTGGAAGGTCACCTTACTAATTGCTATCACCTCAGCAAGGAGGGCCTCTGAGCTACAAGCCCTTATGTGCAAGCAGCCTTTCACAGTCTTTCACAGAGAGATGGTAACCCTTACAGCTAATCCATCTTTCATGCCTAAGGTGGTATCAGAACTTTCTGTAAACCACACTATCCACTTGACAGTTTTCTTTCCAATGTGTCAGAAGTAAACAGTGCGAATTCTTCCTTCCCTGGATGTACACAGACAAATCCTGTACTGTTTAAACAGAACAAAACACTCAAATAGAGCATAGTAACTATTGGCGGCTTTCACAGAGGGAAAAGAGAGCAAACCTGTCTTCAAACAAACCATATCCAAATTGGATAGCTGGTTACAGGTTCTGTTACACTAATCATGAAAACCTCTTCCTGGTTATGTCAAAGTCCACTCCACCAGACTCAGGACAGCTACCACTGTCTTTCTCAAAGGAATTCCTACATAGGCCATCCAAGAAGCTGCCACCTGTAACTTGGTGCACACCTCTACAAAACACTATCATTTAGGCATAGCTGCTAAGTAGGGTTTGTTACAGCCATCCTGAAAAACTTTATTTCCTAAGGGCTAACAGCTTCTTTTACCACTCTTCTAATAGTTCAGGCAGTCTTCCCAAGAATCTGTACTGCAACACTGACTGTGAAGAACATGGTGCAGTTTAGTCGCACTTACCATAATTCTAGATGTTCAAGTGCGTCAGTATTGCAGTACAAGGTTCCACCTTCCAACCCCTCTATCTGCTGACCCTTTCCTTTCCTCCTTGCTGGATCCAGGATAGAGAGCAGAGACTCCTGCAGTTAAATCCTTCATTATCCCCTCTCCCCCTTACTTGTGTTTTGCTACCCTCGCTAACTCAGACATCTGAGGAGGATGTGCTGTGCTTAGATGTCAGACTAACCTGTACACTGCTTATCGAGACCTGAAAATGGTGCCAGTGGACAAGCTTCTTATACCTCGACATCCAGATGTCAGTCCTTGGCCATCCTTTGGCTAAGAATGGTGCAAAAAGTCTGAAATCAGATTGGTCGTGGGGTTCTACTTGGCAGGAAGACCCAAGACTCAGTACTGCAACATTGATCTACTCAAACAGCTGTAGTTATGGTATGTGTGACACAACTATATTTTCCTTGTAGTATATTGTGATGCATTGTTTCATGTGTCCACAGAATTGTACGTTCCTCTTTTTTATGGTGTTACTGCCTTTAGCTGATGGATTGTACTTTTCCAATAATATCTTCAGAGTCTTAAGTGTAAAGAGATATCCCCAATAAAGTCAGAATAACAAGCCATTCATCAGACTAGAAAGTATAGAATTAGCATTTAAACACAAATAAGAATTTAATACACTGGGTGTTTCACGGAGGTAGAAGATGTTATGCGCTGCCTAAAAGTGTGTTAGGGGGTGGTTCTCACACAATGTAATTTTAAAACAGTAAAGTACACAACTCACAGAATGCCTTCCTGCTCAGTCACTTTAAAGTAATTTTTGTGGTTGTGTTGCTGCAGTAGAATGGTGGGGCATTAGTGAATATGTAATGTCGTCTCACTATGACAAATGAACTTGAATCTGTGCCGTTAACACATATGTTTAGTGGATTAACTTTATTCTGTTGACATTACCCAAGTGTGGCTGTTTGATGCTACATTGTAAGTGTCATATTTTTTCAGTGAGCAGTCGTGTTTGCTGAGACTAGGAGCATTCTTTAACTGTCATTAAAGCACCTTGGGTCCTGTATTATTGTAACAGAAACAGAAAAATTGATAAATATTTACTTATGCAGGGCTTGGTATACATTGCTCAGTTATTCTTTTCTCTTCTGTGTTCTGGCCCCACTTAGGAATTTTGTTTGTGCCATGTTGCAGTTGAGTGACTAATTTGTAAAGTAAGTCACTTGTTGGACAAAGGATAAATCTGTTTATAAATGGTTTTAGGTGCATATGATTGAAAGTGTACATGACAAGTGTGAAGTGACACAAATGTTGTAATCCCAGTGACCCTGGTCTGCAAAGATAGTGGACAGAGCCTTTCTGATCTAGTTTCCTGTTTTATTTCCACACAGATGATTTCTTTCACCATGCCTTCCTGGAAGTGGGTTCCTCAATGAAGAAATGTAAGTATAACTAGTCTGTTTAAAGAAGTATGATTTGTGATAACTATGAAGCACTACTCCACCCCTCGCCCTCAGAAAAGCAGTTCCAACATTGTATGTTGCTATTACTTTTTACTGCTCACCCAGCAGCATGTTGAAAATGAAAGTGAAACTAACAGTCTGATTGGTGTTTCAGTACTCTCATTCTAGCAAAGCTCAACTGCTACGTGTTGCCGGTGTACAATTTATGGAAGACATGCTATGCTTGTAGTAGTCTGCATTTGGCATATGAGCAAGATTACACCCGCAGACACATTCATCTCTAAGTAAGATATATGTATGTAGATATCTATCTAAATGTGTTCATGTATTTATTTATTTTATTTACTTATGTACCCTTTTTTGACCTGGTTTGTCCCACTAGGCCTGTGGCCACTCTTTGTGGGAGACATGATGTAGTATTCATACTGGCTGAGGAAATCTGGCCAGGGGACAGTGTACCATCTCATTTCAAAGTGCCATAGTATATTTTAAATCCACCTAAGGTACTACCAGTTCGTAAAGATAGGACCTCAGTTTAATATCTTGCCTGAAACACTGTGCCCTCAGGCCTGCAGCACCCCCTAATGCCTCACTGCAGTAACATTAATGGAGAATGAATCCAGTCACCTCAGATGGGAATAAAACCTACAGCCTACTGATCTTCCACCACTAAAGGCAAGTGTGCTACCTGATAAGCCACTAAAGTTGCACAGTGTACATATGTATGTATATGTGTATACATATATAACGATAACTAGTGATGCAGCGCTGTCACCACAGCTATATGAGTTAATACATGTGTGCGTGTGTGTGTGTGTGTGTGTGTGTGTGTGTGTATATATATATATGTAATATATAATATTTATGTGTGTGTGTGTGTGTGTGTGTGTGTGTGTGTGTATATATATATATATATATATATATATATATATATATATATATATATACACAACCACACACATAAATGCAAACAGATGTATACACATGTATGTATATGTGTACGTGTGTGTGTGTGTGTGTGTGTGTGTGTGTGTGTGTATATATATATATATATATATATATATATATATATATATATATATAGAGGTGTGTGTTTGTATATACTTAAACACGCACACACACATATGCATGTATTTTACACAAGGTTTTGATTGTAGGTATGTTACAGTGCTTAGTTGCCACTTCAAGGAGAATTAGACTTGTCACAGGGACATTAAGAGTGCACAGTGAAGGTGTTTAAATGATGTGAGATGTTAGAAGGTTTTATCATTGCTTAGCTTTGATGTCATATCTGTGGAGATCCTGGTCTAAGAATGGCCCTTCCCAAAGTCACTCTAGATGGAGAGGGTTAGGGTTAAGTATTCAGCAGCAGAGCTCCTCCTCTCTGCTGTCAGTTGAAATAGCTAATATTACCTGGGTCTCTCCAGTAGCTGCTGTGGACTGCCGGAGTAGCAAAACGTGGCACATTAGGGACACTCACCAGCACTGCATGTCTTTGTACTTTAAATGCTAGAAAAAAAATGAATGACTGCATGTGTGACATCAAATTAAAAACCCAGAATACTTCATTCAGCCAATTTCACTCTAGTTGTGAAGTGTTGTTATAACAATATATGCTAGATGGTATAATGTGGCAGTAAGATACATCTTGGGAGCAGTCGTTTTAGGACACGGGTGAGTAAATGAATAAGCTCTGTTTTATTGAGGTAGCAGAGGTGGGGTGGGGGGCACAATGTGCGTAGTGGCCACTAAACTTTTTTTTTCTGATTGTGATTCATTGTATCCTCTCAGAATACAGACCTTACTTCAACATGGCTGTTTTTGTCAGTGGCCCTCAGAGGCAATGAATAGAGGACTGGAGTACCTTGCACATTGTTGGGTTAGTATTTTGCTTAGTTTGCTGATACACGATGTACCAAAACAGTTCAAAAGTTTCAAGTTACCAGCATAATCCCTCTGTTCAAAGAAGCCAACCCCACCTGCCTGAATGATTACAGGCTGGTGGCCATTACATCAAATATAATGAAATGCTTCAAAAGACTGGTTAAAAGGCATTTGACTACAGTACTACCCCAGTCCTTTGACCCTCTACAGTTTAAAACAAAGGTAATGGCAAGGGACAAAAAGCACTCAAAAGAAAAATCAAAGAAATATTTATTGTACAGGATAATACCTGTACTTCTTCAGACAAAAGTAACATCATGAAACAAATTCACTTAAATACAACCCCTCAACTGACCCCACCTATCCTGAATCACATGGTCAGTTAATTAATTAGTTGGTTTAACCCTTGAAAATGAATAATGGAAACATATTAAAAAAGTATATTTATGTGTGTAAGGAACACATATTAAAATAAAATCACAAAAAAATATATATATATATATGTGTGTGTGTGTGTGTGTGTGTGTGTGTGTGTGTGTGTGTGTATATATATATATATATATATATATATATATAAAACAAATATACATATAACGGTCGATTAAAAGCTTATGAAGACTTATAAAAATGTATATGAATGTAATATAATATAATGCGATCTAATAAGGCCCTGTCTTATTAGATTCCTTAATATTTATTATATATGCTATTGAGCACATGTCATTGATGCCCGGATATTTGAAGGCATCGCACCTAAGTTACCACAAGAGCTCTCATCTTTCTAACCATAAAGGAATTGGACCACCTCTTATGGTACAAACTACCTGATCAATAACATGAAAATCAAAACTGTGGTCTGGGTGGTTGACTATATGTTTGGCAAGGGCATTTCCAACATTTTTGTTCTTTATAAGGTACACATGCTCATACATACACCCTGTCCCTAAGTCTCCTGTCTGTTTTTCCTATATAGAAGGCGGGACAGATTTTACACTTGGCCAAATAAATAATGCTCCTTGAATTACAATTAAACCTTCCATTGCAGGAAAATCTAATATCCCTGATAGTGAAAAAAAGGCCTGTATCAATGAATTTACAGTAGGGGCATGACTCGCATTTGAACATGCCTTTTATCCTGGGATTGTTAACTTTTTTTCCTTCCAATAATGATTTCAAATTCTGTCCTCTTCTGAATATGACCATAAGTTTGATAGGTAAATTATTCTTCACATTTTCATCAACCACTATCAAATCCCATCTCTCACACAAGATGCATTAATCAAATAAGCTTCATGACACCCATTACCTAGATGATATTTTTATTATTTTTAAAGGGATATTAGATTTTCCTGTAAGGGACTTGAAGCATTTTCACTACTTGTACCTTATTATCCATACCTATAGCCAAGAGCTTCCAAATGCTATTTTTTGTAGTATGTTTTGTTTAGTCTCTTTCCACATACTCTTAGCTGCCATAATGAAATGCTTTTTAATCCAAGCACCTAATTATGTCTTCTTGTGTAACCATAAATGCGGTTTTACTGGATTTTACTGAACCAATTCATGTGTGGAAAATAGTTTACTGCTATAGTCTTTGTTTTTTTCCTTTATTTATTTTATATCCTGAAAAACACTTGAAATTTTCTCAAAATGCTCCACAGCACTAAGATTTCCTTTTTCTGGCTATATCAAATACAAAATAACATATTCTGCAAATCAGCCTAATTTCTGAGTACCATACCAGTTTTACCCTTGGAATTTGTGAGTTTATTTTCTTTGCCAATGGTTTTATATAGCAAAGGATAAAGGAGGGCACTACTGCCTTATTCTTCTATTCAAACACAGCTTGTCAGGAAGGAGCCCTCCTAGCTTGATGTTTGTCTCTGATGCTTTATATCACTTTCTAATTAACCCCATTATTTTATCAGGAAATGCAAATGCTGCTGTTACCCTGCTCATAATACCACAGCTAACTCTGTTGAATGTCTAGTCTGTATTAAGACCCAACAACAATAGTGGGGTCTCCTTGCATTTTGGTTCTAGCTGAATCAGTGTTTGGTAAATGTTGTCAAATGTGTCTCTACCCTCCAAAAAACTACATTAATGCATATCTCTCAATTTTAGTAATGCCTTAGCCATTCCCATAACTGGTATAGACGTAAACACTTCATAATCATGTTCAGAATTAAAATTGGTCTATGCTGAAGTTGGATATAAAAGGTCTTTGCCCTCTTTGAGTCATATAGCTGTCAGCACTTTCTTCAAACATGCTGGTACCAACCCTCCTTTTAAAATATTGTTAAACAAAACCTACCAAATCTTTATTACTTTTTCTCTCTTTGTTTCCAGACTTTGGAGGAATACCATCAGTTCCTGAAGACTTCCCTGTTGACTGATTATACGTACCATTTTTATCTCGCCTCTCCCATCTTACTTATTAATTCTTAAGTCTCATCTTCCTCTAACCTTGGCATATTTTAAGTCTTCCATAAATAATTCCATTTGTATCTTTTCTTGGTTTCCCCATACATCTCATCGTTGAGATTTTTTACATAATTTCCAAAATACTTCTAGTACCTCTGTATGTTCTCTGGTATTGTTTTCTAGTTATAGAATCTTTAAGTTTGGCAACACCCCTTTCTTTTTTCTGTTGTCTAAGTCATTGTGCTATTAGTTTCTGTGCTGCGGGTTGTTATCAGTGATACTTGCTATACTCATCAATGTTATCCAAATGTTCACTTATTTTTCCTTTAGCATTCAGCATTTGATTTTTTTTTTGTTTGGTAAGATTCCTCTTAATCTGCAATACTTTAGCCTTTGACAATCCTTGTAAGTAATTTCTATTACTTCTTTCCTGTATATCATTCTCATTTACTTCTACCATGTTTGTACATTTGATTTTCATTTTGTCTCAGTCCTGAGCTATGCCTTCTGAAGAAATGTGTATGTTTCCAAGCAGCTCTTGAATCATTTCAGCTAACTAGTCTTTACAATCCACCCTTTTTAATAAACAAATTGCAAAGTGCCAATTTATCATTTTTACTTGATTACCCTTTATCTTTGTCTTAGACTATATTGGCACATGGTATGAAATAGTTACTGGATGTATTAAAAACTTTTAATTAAATTCCCATGATCCTACTAAATATAATTTCTGTTCAGTCTAATCCAGTTATTGTTTCTTGAGGAGTAATATGTGAATTCTGTGTGGGTTCCTGCTTGTAATTTCACATCTTCCATTCCAAATATTCGTGTGACTTACTTTACAAATCTAGCCTCTTTTGTCATATTTTCCTTTCTAGGTCCCCGATGCATCTTCATTTTATATATCAGGTTCCCTTCCCCAAGGTGTAATCCTGTTACTTCTCCCATAATTCTCTTAAACTCCTTAATAGTAGTTTTGAATAGAATGTAAATAATTGCTAATGTAATCTTCCTTCCCCACCAGTAAGTAACCCCTTATTACCAGAAATCTACCATTGTTGTCTTTCTTCTCATCCTCTATCACTATAGGGCCCCTCTCATAATTAGTAATATTAACCTCCGTCTTTTCTTTGTCTCTGCTACTCTGCCAGGTAACCATTTTGAAATCCTTTCTTAGCCAAATTCACATGCTCATATCCATCTGTGTTTGCTGTAATATTGCCATTTTTGCCGTACACTTCTTAATATATAATTCGGTACCTTTGCTTCTTGTTTACATCTAAACTTACGTTAACATTCCATGATATGGTTGATAAGGCAGTCATTCGGATAAGGTGCTATTAGTTTCCCATAATCTGTATGACAATTTTTTTGAATGTATATTTCCAACTTGCAGCTTACATGTGCACACACACACATTAATGTTTAGTAGACTGATTTTATTTGCACTTCTCAAACTGAGCTTTCTGATTCTGAAGAAAGCATGGTTTCAGATTTTCCTTTTGAAGATTTGTCTTTTTCTGAGACTTTATCTAAGATGAAAGAGTTTTTTTTTCCAGTGGAAATAAAGTGACGCATAAACTCTTAGCTTTGGCCAGCTAAGACCTACATGCAATCAACTGGACATATAAGTGAATTTAAGTAAATCTTTATCTGCACTTTTTTCAAATAATACAGCATTTAAATTGATTTATTTGTGTTGCGTTGAATACTGTCTAGCTGGAAGTTGTGGCTCTGTTTTTTCAGTTAATGCTTGTTAGAATTTCTGCATAGCCAGTGATAAGTGGGGGTAGTTCACGTCATTGTTATTCGGTTTCTGCCTTATATAAGTGTTACATTTTGGATTATTGTCTGCTTAAACTCTGAGCTTTGGCCTGCTAAGACCTACATGCACTCAACTGGACGTATAAGTGAATTTAAGAAAATCTTTATCTGCACTTTTTTCAAATAATACAGCATTTAAATTGATTTATTTGTGTTGCATTGAATACTATCTAGCTGGAAGTTGTGGCTCTGTTTTTTCAGTTAGTTCCTCACCCACCCTCCCTGCTTTTGTTTTGGTGTTAATCTTGGTGGCTTTGAAACTGCCCGGCCCTCTTGTAAATTTGCATTTGGATACTCCTCCTGGGCCCATCTCATTAGCTCACTCAAAAAAAAAAGAAAGAAATTTGCACTTTTTCATCTGCTTTTACTGTATTTGTGTTTCTTCCTACTTTATTACTTTATTTTGCTTTTGCGTCATCTTAAAATTACTCAGTTGTATTTATTACTGCTTGGTGTAACTGTCATTCTAAGCCTTTTGGTTTTAGCACTTGGGCTTCAGACCAGTTGTTTTACATTAAGAAGGTTTGTAGTCTGCACTGTTGTGGCAGGACAGGTAGCTTACATCCTTCTAAGTTGGGAACTGCTGATTGAAGGCTCAGTGTCTGTTATTCTAAAAGTGTATTAGTTCTGGTTTAAGCACTTGGGGCTTCAGGCCAGTTATTTTACATTAAGAAGGTTCATGGTCTGCACTCTTGTGGGAGGAGAGGCTGGACTCTGCCCTTCTGAGCTGAGAATTTCTGGTTAAAGGCTTATAGTGCCTGCATATTTGAACTGTTTCTTACTGAAATCGGTGCACCCTGTTTGCTGTAGCATAGACTAGATCCAGGCCAGCTGAATCTAGCTTTGTTTGTATAACTTGAGCTCTAATCCAACCCTTCTTTTTTGGAGAAGGTTCCCCTGCACCCCAGTGGCAGGAGTGTGCAGTTAGAACTTGTCTGATTGAAGACTACAGGAACAGTGCCAAGTTTTGAGATTTTTTACTGGTTAATTGGGTAATTTGTTTAAAAGCCTTTTCTGATTGCTTGTAGTCATCTAAAGCTGTTTTAAGTGTATTTTTGACTGTTTTTGCCTTATCTTTAAAAAACCTTGTTTCCCGCCTTTCTAAGCTAGTATAGTCCAATTTTCAGGATAGCGCTGAATTCAGGGCTGTGTTACAATTTTCTGAGTTGCCCATACCTTACTTGGATAGAGGGAGGTTTCTCTGTTCACCTGTGAGAGAGGGAGCTTTGAGCAGCCATCTGTCCCTGGAGGAGTGGTTCCAGCCCAGAAGTTAGTAGTTTATAGGCAATTTTGGGCTAATTTCTATCTCTTTCATTTCCCTGCTGTAAAAACTGCATTTGCACGGTTTTGCATGTCCGGGCAGTGCCGGTTGGCTAGGGATAAATTTATCCCGGCTCCACCAAGTCTCCTCTTCAGTTTTTCCCTTGAAAGAAGTCTAACTCTCAACCTAAGCATTTAAAAAACATCCTACAGTCCAGCACTTGCTCAGACCTAATAGCAAGCACTAATATACCCCGACACTTGATTGCCTAGCAGGGCAAGGCTCATTATTCACCCCTCACCAACCAAGAGACTAAGCAGCTCACCCTACTATTCAAGCATGACCAAAGGGCAATTTCAGGTATACTCTCCAGTCCAGCTGGTGAACCTGGGTATCCTGAGGCAATGTTACAACTGCCTCATGTACACAGACAACCCTCTCCTCCTACCACAAAACATTAACATATGCGAGAGATGCAAATATATAGCTAAACTGGAGGCTAAGCTCTCTCCACCCAAGACTGGAACAGGCAGTCATGAGGAGAAGGTTAACACTTGCACCACACCTCCAGCCTCACATAGACATACTAAACCAGCACTGGCAAAAAATACACATAAATACACAAAATCATACTTGGAGGCTCTAAATAAAAACCTACAAAAGCATCACAGACCTCCAAAGCGGACACCCAAAAAACCTGCACCTCCCGTCACTAACCAGACAACACATAAGACACAAAATCAGTGTGCCGCACAATCACAACCCTTAAGGCGAAATAACATACCTAACACACTAGTAATAGGCGAGACTATAGTCAGGCACACTGATGTCCCACTCACTAGGCTGGACAAGGAGAAGGTTACTGTTAGCTGCCTGGCGGGAGCCAGAATCCGCCACATAACATAAGCACTCAGGTCACTCCAGAACAAGTACAAATATGACTCTCATTGTTCATGTTGGTGTAGACATGGAAGAGCTCTCTGATCATGCAGCCCCGGCTGCTATGACCCTGACCCTGAGTAGCATCCTGCCCTCACCAAGAATGATACCTCAGTATAAAAAAAAAGATCAGTTTCAACAATTGGCTAAGCTTCTGGTGCCATTCAAAGGGTATCCAGTGTCTGTCAGCCTGGGACGACATCCAAAGAAAAGAACTGCTGGGCAAAAGGAAAAACCACAAGCGAAAGTTGGTCACAACTGGTTTAATGAAGCGCTTTTCGTCGATACAGTGTACAGACTTCCTCAGTCTGAGGAAGTCTGTACACTGTATTGACGAAAAGCGCTTCATTAAACCAGTTGTGACCAGCTTTCCTTTTGCCCAGCAGTTCTTTTCTTTGGATTTGTCAGTGGTTCGTGTGTTTATTTTCTAAGCCTGGGACGACATGCTCAACAAGCCTCGTTGCTTCGCAAGAGACGGCTTGCACCTGTCACCCCTAGGCTTTCGAATAGCAGCCAAGGCTCTTGCTGCCCCCATAGTGCCTTTTTTAGGCAAGGCTCAAAAGTCAAACCCACCTCTGTAAACAGCACAAATAAAAAAATGAGGGTTATGCTACTCAACGCCAGGAGTTTAAATCTCAAAATGCACGCGCTCGAAGCACTCCTCAGTATGGAGAACGTCGACATCTGTGCAGTAACTGAAACCTGGTTCAAGGCTCCACAGAGCACCCCAGCACTACTGGGCTACAACTCATACCACACATTTCGGCCACAGAACATGGACCGAAACACAAAAGGAGGGGGTGTATCCATATTCATCAAGGATACCTACACCTCCAGGTTAGTGGCGCAGCATGATACCTCAGAGATCATCCATGTGCAACTAACATCAGGCAAATCTGCAATGCAAATTGTGGCCTGCTACAGATCACCCTCCATGACCCAGGACCACCACTCTGCCTTTCTGGAGACACTGGAAAACATGAAGGTCCTACCGAACACCCTGATATTGGGCAATTTCAATTACCCTACCGTTAACTGGGAAAACTACTCAAGTACAAACTCCCAGGTCCAGCGCTTCCTGGAATTTATCAACTCAAATGCCCTGGATCAGCTGGTAAACTCCCCTACCATTGGTGAAAACATATTGGACCTGGTCATCACCAACATGGGTGACAGGTGTTCTACACCGGAGATCAACCCGTCACTGGTTAGATCAGACCATAAACTAATCACTCTGGATGTCCACACCACACCACCACCTCCAACCAAGGAAACCACAGTGAAAAACTTTTCTATAGCAAACTTCACCTTACTTAAGACAGAGGTGGTAAGTTTCACAGCCCCCACGCTAAAGGATAACAGTGTCCAAGATGCAGGAACCTTTACAAATGCACTCTATGAGCACCTGCAAGGATGCATGGATCGTGCCATCCCTAGCAAAACCAAGACTCACTCCCCTAAGAGAAGGAAACAGTCTGGTGGACCCCTGCCATAAACAGGCTATACAATAGAAGGAGGAAACTAGTTCAGAAAAAAAGCAAATCCCAAGAAGGAAAGACGTCCCTGATCAGTATCAGTAAGAAACTAAGTTCCCTCATAAAATCCTCCAAGGCTAACTTCGAAAGAATAATAGCCAAGGATTCGAAAGATAACCACAAAGCCTTCTTTAGCTATGTCAAGAATCTAAGTGGCAACTCGCAGATATGCTCTGAGCTAGTGCAAAATAGCACAAAATATACTGAACCCACTGATGTTGCCAACATCCTGGCAGATAGATTCACTGCAAACTTCACCCACAAAAGGGCCCACAACAATACCAGAAAAATGTAGTGTCCCGGAAATCTCAGATGCACAGGTGAAAACAGCCCTTTCAAAAGCCAAAAGCACAGCGTCAGTGGGGCCAGATGGTGTCCCAGGCTGCGTCTTGCACGGACTAGAGAACGAACTAACCCCCCACCTAAACACACTGTTCAACGTCAGCCTCTCCACAGGCTACGTGCCCATAGAATGGTGCACAGCAACGGTTATTCTGCTCCACAAAGGAGGGGTCACAACTGACCCTGGTAACTATCACCCCATAAGCCTGACTAGCCTGGTCTGCAAGGCTATGGAGCGCATCATCATGGAACTCATTAACAAAGACATTGGGAACCTCCAAACACTTGACCCAACCCAGTTCGGCTTTGTTAAGGGCAGATCATGTATACTAAACCTGGTTGACTTCTTCGAGACAGTCACCAAGGTCATAGATGAGGGGAAGGTAGTTCACACAGCCTACCTTGACCTCGCCAAGGCTTTTGACACTATTCCCCACTCCGGAATTATAGAAAAACTCACCAGCCTGAACATAAACCCCTACGTCACGAGATGGGTTGCCAAATGGCTTACAGACAGAACTCACACGGTAAGAATAGCGGGCTCCAGGTCCGACTCTAAACCAGTCACAAGTGGTGTCCCACAAGGCTCGGTCCTGGGACCCCTGCTGTTCAGCATATACTTCTCAGAAGTACAGGCAAACACAGAAGGACTATGGCTAACCAAGTTCGCTGATGACTGCAAACTGGGAGCTATAATTGACTCTCCAGCTGACACGGATATTCTCCAAAAGGGCCTTACTGAGATGGACACCTGGTGTCAAAGTCATGATCTCACACTAAATGCCAAAAAAATGCATAGTCATCCCGTTTGAATTACCACATAGGTGGCAGCCCCCTTAATACGGAAGAGGTAATAAGAGATCTGGGGACCCAGGTAGATAGTAATCTCTCCTTTGACAGTCATATTGCCAAAGTAGTTAGGAAATCCTTCTATGTAACCCATCTAATTACTAAAGAGTTTGCATCTAGAAATAAAGAGGTTATAGTGCCCCTCTACTCGTCGCTCATCAGACCCATCATAGAGTACAATGCCCCATTTGGGATGTACCTCAGAAGACACTTCCAACAGCTGGAAAGACCACAAAAGTACTTCACCAAAAGGATTACTGGCCTCAAACATATGTCCTATGCAGCCCGACTGGAAAAACTCCAGCTGTACTCAGTCGTATATCGCTTACTCAGAGGTGATCTCTGCCTGACTTACAAAGCCATGTCCAACTCAGAATTGATGGACATGCTCCACCTAAAGAAATCCTAAGTCACTGCGAGCCACTCGCTCTAGTGAGCTAAACCTCGCCACAACAATAAATAGAACATGCTGGAGGGATAGATTCCTGTCACAGAGACTCCCCATGCTTTGGAACAAAATTCCTAACTACATTAGGCAGAGCCCCTCACTAGCACTCTTCAAGAGAAACCTTGACGAGTGGATGGGTAACAGAAAATACACCCCTGGGATGACTTCATTGGCTCTTCTTGACAGAGGCTCAGTTAATTAATCAATGGGGCAGCAAAAGCTGACACACTCTGGCTAGGCTTATAAATGCCCTCAGGCAGATAGCCTAGTACCTACCTGTGAACCTATGAAATTCCTTATGCACAAAACAAGTGTTATGATTTGCTACACTTGGATATGCCTAAAGCTACAGCTGTTCTTCCTATTTTGCCTACTTTAGAGAATGTATGTCTCACTGTTTCTACTTTGCCTGATAGCCAACTTCCTTTACCTAAGAAGTCTGGCAGGTTGTACAGGGTATCTCAAACTTGTATTTGTTTTTCAATCCCGTCGCAGACCCAGCAGTATTTTCTCTACTTAAAGCTGCTTGTGCCAAATACTGCTGCTAACCGCATTCCCTCTAGCAGGGATGGCGAAGCTTTAGACAGTTTAGGTGCAAACGTGTATTTTTCTGCCTCTTTAAATTTCATGCCAGGGGTTGTTTGATACAACCCCGACCTAAAAATGCTCCAAGTAACTTCCTGGATGATAGAATTGTCATACCTTTTAGGCATTCTTTTTCAGAGGACATGCAGCAGGTACCAAATAAAGTGAAATAGCCTGCTGCTAGAAAATTACATATGTGCACGTGGAAAAGTTTCCTTGTTAGTGCGTCTGTTTACTGATTATTTGTGTGCGTTACTGGCCTCTGGCCTTCATTATTCCTGTATCAAGGTGCATTTGTTGGCCGTTTCTGCTTGCCTGCTCTTTGATTCCCCCTTTCTAACCATACTAAAGTTAAACAATTTTTGAAAGGGGTGCTTCATGTCTGTCCACCTAGGAAGCAGGTGACTCCTGCTTGGGATCTTAACTTAGTGCTTGAAAAGCTTTCTGTTTTTCCAACTAAACCAGCTCATCAGGCTAGATTGAGGTTCGTACCATTGAAGACTAGCTTACTGATTGCTCTGACAGCTGCTAGGAGAGCACCTGAGTTACTAGCATTTATGTAGAATCAAATCTACCTCATTTTTCATAAGGACAGGATTTCTTTGACAACTAATCTTTCTTATGTGCCTAACGTAGTCTCAAAGTTTACCTTGAGCCTGAGCATTAATCACCCTAGCTTCTTTATTGAACCCAAGAACAAGGGAAAAAAGATTGTACAAACTCGAGATGTTCACAGGCAGCTCATGTACAACCTGGAAAAAAGTCATACTTTCAGGAAAACTAATCAGCCGTTTGTCTGCTGTGAAGATAAGAGGAAAGGACAGCCAGTGTCAGAGCAGACTGTTTTCATGTGTTTGACTTATCCTACTGTTTTTTTTCATACTTACCAGAATAAGCCACTTCCAGACAGGGTTAGGGCCCACTCCACAAGGGCTTTGGGTTCTTTTGTGACTTTTGTTCAAAGGAGTGTACTGTATAAGTATTCTTGAGTCAGCAACTTAGTCCTATATACATACCTTTACAAAGCACTGCAAACTGGATTCATTTTCCAGGCCCAGAAAAAGGCTTTGCTAGGACCAATCTCCAGGGAGGGGGGTGGTTTGGATATAGTTCCTCCTTACTTATTCAAATACCATTCTGCAGGCATGGTGTCTGAGTGGAAATCACCCCATGGGAAGGAGGTCCTGGAATTCTTGCAGTCAAAGGATATTAATGCAAAGATTGGCCTCCATCTTATTCCAAGTTCCCTGTACCATCCTCCCCTCAAAATCCCCCCCCCCCACACATACACACACACACCCTCCAGAGAAGATGCGTCAGTGGTTACCATTGCCAAGTGTGGAGAGAGAACAAAGGGTCTCCCCAGACACAGTGTTGAAGATGTTAGCCACCATTCTAAATGAGTCCTGCACAGCTGAGTGATGCATATGGGGGCTGTGGGGCAATCGGAAATTTTGCACTATTTAACTGTAAGCAACCATTGCAGTATGCATACGCAAAACAATTGCATGAGTGACCGTAATTGTCGCTCCGGGACTTGGAGGACCAGAGAAAGTTGTAGGAGAGGAATGATCTAGAAGTCGTTGGATTGATGTTCTGAGTGATAGAATTCTACCTGGAGGAAGATTGACAATGCAGTTTGTTGTGTACAGAAGGAAGCTGTTAAATAGAATGAAATGACTGTGTTGAAAGTTTGACTTTTCATAATAGGTTCATAGGCGACTGTTAGGCTAGCTGCCTTGAAGGGTCACTTTAAACACAGTCAGTAACCCAGTGTCAGAATCAACCCCTTTACCTTGTGTCTTTGAGGTGAAGACCTTAACAATTATGCCAAAGATGCCTAAGAATTGACTGAGCTGTAGCAGATATATAATCTCTGGTTGTGATGAGAGACTCTCACATCATAACGGAAAGGAGGCAGTTGTTCAGGTATGGGAACACAGATCCCTTTGTCTGTGGTAGGTTGTGACTACTGTCACGCACTTGGTAAGCATCTGGTGGGAGAAGTGGTGAGGCCAAAGGACAGGGCCCTAAATTGAAAATTATTGGCTCCTAATTGGAAAAGTAGATATTGCAGGAATACCTTGGCTGCCGTGAGTTGGAGGTAGGTATCCTGGAGATGTTCATCGTGCATACAGCTGCAGTAATCACAGATGGGTTTTCAGCCGTCAGGCTGTCCCTCGGTCGGCCGAATTCCAAAGTCTTGGTCCGGCGTCGTTTGTCGTCGCTTACTCTTCTGACGTCAGTGAGGCCAGAGTATATAAGACACAGCCGACGCCATGTTCTTCAGTCTTTTTTGCCACGCGGTGCCCGAAGCAGAAGCAGTTCGCAAGTGCCAGTCGGCCAGCTCCTGAATTACGAAAAAATTGGAAACCGAAGTCTTCATTAAAGCTAAGTACCCCGTTGGGGAAACTTTCCTTGCCTCAGACCGATGTCAGAAAAAGTTAATAATTGTATTTCTTGTGTGAAGCAAATACTGCATAAGGATTTCCATTCCCTTTGCATACCTTGTTTGGGCCCAGACCACGATGTCTCGGGCTGTCGCTTTTGCGCTACCTTCAATAAACGCACTATTAAGCGTCGGTGAGTTAAGCCCAACACTACTTTGGTAAAGCTTTTGATTATAAAATGTCGTCGGACACTCCGACTACTGTTTTGTCCAAAAAATGCAAGGAAAAGGGCCGACACGCGAGGCCCGTGGTCCCCACCGACACCACGCCGAAACAGGCTACACGTGGTCCGGTTCTCAGCGAGACGCCTTTGCAGTCCTTGACTACCGACGACACTCCTTTGACGGTGTCTTCTGTACCCGAGACCGCTGGGTCCTCGGCCCTTTTCCAGACTACTACCGAAGCCCCTGCTAATGTAGAGCGTACTAATGTGGACAGGTCCACCTCCACCCATGGTGTATTTAGGCCCTCATCTTCCTTTTCAATTAAGGCCTTTACTAAATCCAAAGCAGCCAGGCATCCCACGAGACCTGTTGCACAGGGCCCATCTTCAGGACCCATGCCTAAAAAACAGATGCTAAAAGTGGCTGAGGATTTAATTACTCTTATCAGAGGTTCTCATCCCCCTCCTGACAAGAGACCCAGAGTGGAGGAAGATTCTCCCTCTTCTGATCAGGGATCCATTTTATCAGAACATTCTGATGCAGAGGAACACTCTTACTCTCCTTTTGAGGATTCGGATGCAGAACAGTCCATTCCTTCGGTATCCCCTCCTGAGGATTTTTCCTTTGGGGAAACTTTGCACACCTTGAGGGAACATTTCCATTGGGAAGGCCAAGACTTTTCAGATTCCAAGAAAAGACTTGGGGAATTTCTTTGGTTACCTCAACACAGACCTCTGGCTATATCCCCTGTTTTGGACATACTGGATTATGTCTATTCGGAGGCTTGTCTTAACCCTGATTCTCTGCCTCCTGCACCAGTCAAACCTGATAGGTATTACAGAGTACCCAGCTCTCACCAATTTCTCTTCAAAGGCCATAATGCTGACCCTGAAACCATTTCACAAGGCCCCAAGGGATTGAAGGCCTCCACTGCCAAGAATCCACTTCCTGCAGAAAGGGAATCCAGATATTTAGAAAGGTGGGGTAAAAAGGTATATACCTCGGCCACCCTAGCCATGAGGGCCTTAAACTGTCAGTTTCATATGATTAAATATCAACAGTACCTGTTATCACAATTAAGGAACAAAATGTCTCAACCTGAACAACCAGATTTAAAAGAGTTACAGGATATGATGCATAGTGCGGAGCAAGTGGATAAACACACCTTACAATATGGTTATGATGCCCTAGAGGCTTCCAGTAGAGCGGCTGCTACAGGATCAGTCATTTGCAGACATGCCTGGCTTAGGGAACAAAATTTGCCTGATCATGTGAAAGCTAAACTGCTTGATGCTCCTTTACAAAAGGATGTACTATTTGGTACTAATGCTGAGGAGATACTACGGAAAATGGAAGAAAAAGCCAAATCTATGCAAACTGTCAAAGCTTTCTTACAGGTCCAACCACCACGTTTTAGCAGAAATTGGCCTTCAAAAAACTGGTCCTTTCCAGCCACTGACAAGCCCCAAAGAGGTAGATACAGACGCACAAGGGATAGAGGGCAATCACAAGGATCATATAGAGGCAGACAATGGCAAACTCCAGCACCAAGAGGTGGTGAAGACAGTGCACAACAATACAGGAAGCAAACCCAATGACTCCCTCATTTCCATGCCAAGCAGATCTCAGCTGGCAGCACCTTTGGGAGGGAAACTAGCATTATTTGCAAGCAATTGGCATATTGTCACAACAGACAAATGGATACTGGACATTATAAACAGAGGCTACAAATTTCAATTTCACTCTCTTCCAAAACTGAGAGGCATGCCAAACCTGCCACAAAATCAAAGGGCAGAGGCACAACTGCAAATTTCAAAGCTCATAAACATGAGAGCTATTCAAAAGGTACCTACGCACCAACAAGGTCAAGGTTTTTATTCAAGACTTTTTCTGGTACCAAGGAAAGGAACCGACTGGAGACCCATTTTGGACTTATCCATCCTAAACACATTTCTACTCGTGCCAAAATTCAAGATGCTCACATTACAGCAACTTCTTCCCATGCTGGGCAAGGAGTTTTGGCTGGTAACATTGGACCTCAAGGAGGCATACCTGCATGTCCCAATCAGACAAAGCTGCAGAAGATACCTCAGATTTCTTGCAGGTTCAATCCACTATCAATTCTCTGCATTGCCCTTTGGCTTATCTACTGCGCCCAGAGTATTCACAAAGTGCCTGGCATCAGTGATTGCCTACTGCAGATTACAAGGGATACAAATTTACCCTTATCTGGACGACTGCCTGATCCAAGCGGACAGCAAACACATACTTCTGGAACATCTGGCATATGTGACACGGTTACTGCTTTCTCTGAAATATACAATCAACAAAGAGAAATCAAGGCTAACACCATCTCAGAAAATAACCTTCCTGGGTGCCAACTTGGACACAAACACCCAGATGGCATATCTTACGCCAGAAAAACAGGGGCAACTATCTCAGTACTTCAAAATACTAGCAAAAAGTACCAGGCTTACTGCAAGGAAAATCCTGCAGGCTCTGGGATTCATGGCATCTTGCATTCTTCTAATCCCATGTGCAAAGCTGCATATGAGGAAACTTCAATGGTACCTAAAAAATCTATGGTCTCAACACAGTCACAGTTTGGAAACAATTATACCAATAATTCCATGTTTGCAAAAGGAATTTCTATGGTGGGCCCAAGCATGTCAAGTAAACACAGGCCTTCCATTCTGCAAGCCTCAAGCAAAACAAGTCATAACCACAGACGCCTCAGATTACGCCTGGGGGGGCGCACATGAAGGACAGGTGTATTCAGGGCAGATGGTCCCAAAAGGAAAAGCATCTTCACATCAATCAAAAAGAAATGCTAGCAGTAATAAATGCAATTACAGCTTTCAAGGGCTTCCTGCATCCAGGACAATTACTGATAAGAACAGACAACACCACAGTAATGTGGCACATAAACAAACAAGGAGGAACACATTCATACCCCTTGTGCAGACTAGCCATGACTCTTTGGAACTTGGCTCTGGAAAGACAAATCGAACTTCAAGCATAGTACTTGCCAGGATTGGAAAACACACTGGCAGACAATCTAAGCAGAAATATGACAGATCCACACGAATGGAAGTTACATCCTCAGGTGTTTACAGAAATAATCCAAGCGTGGGGGAGGCCAGACATAGATCTTTTTGCCTCCCACAGGAACCATCAATTGGAAAAGTTTTGTTCAAGGACCTTTCATCCAAAGGCCTGGAGAGTGGACGCCCTTTCATTCAGTTGGACAGCATGGACAGTTTACGCATTCGCACCTCTGCCTCTTCTGCCCAAGGTGCTTTTGAAAGCAAGAACAGACAAACCGAGGATGATACTGATTGCTCCAGATTGGCCAAGGCAACACCGGTATCCACTCCTGAGGAGCCTAACACATACCCCTCCCTGGTCCCTGCCTCTAATGCCTCTTCTGCTGACTCAGCACAGCTACAAAACTCTTCACAGTCAGCTGAAAACACTCAATCTCGCTGCATGGAAAATTCCTTAACACCACAACAGACCCTACTCTCCAAGGAGGTGCAGGATGTCATTTTGGAGGCCAGAAGGCCATCTACTAGAAAAGCTTACTCTGCAAAATGGAAGCGGTTTTGCTCTTGGATTGAGAAAAGAGGCCAGGACCCTAGAAAACTGAACTTGCCTCAGGTATTACAGTATCTAGCTGAGCTGCTGAACAGTGGACTTTCATTTTCTTCCATAAAAATCCATGCCTCAGCCATTTCTGCAGAATTCAACATGGATTCCCCTTTATTTTCTCACCCACTCTTACGACAGTTCCTCAGAGGGGCTAAGAATATAAGACCTCCAAGGAAGCAACCAATACCAGCCTGGGACCTTAATTGCATACTAGAAAAATTAACATTGCCTCCTTTTGAACCAGCTGCCTCAACAGATTTGCAATTTTTGTCCTGGAAAACAGCCTTCCTTCTGGCCATCACTTCAGCTCGTAGGGTTTCGGAACTACAGGCCCTCATGGCGGTGCAGCCCTTCCTCATCTTCCATCAGGACAGGGTTTCCCTTCGTACCAACCCATCATTTATGCCAAAAGTGGTATCCAGGGTAGCCTTAAATCAAGCCATACACCTACCTACCTTTTATCCCAATCCTCAAAACAAAGGGGAAAGGCTGCTACACTCTTTAGACATCCATAGGCAGCTACGTTATTATTTGGACAGAACAAAGTCCTTCAGGAAATCAGAACAACTTTTTGTGTCCTATGCTGTAGGGGCTCAAGGGAAACCAGTTACAAAACAGACCATTTCCAAGTGGATTGGCCACTGCATACGGTTTTGTTATTCCTATCATGGGAAATCTGTTCCTACAGGTATCAGATCACACTCCACCAGGGCCACAGCTACCTCTACAGCCTTCCTCAGAGGTGTTCCTACCAAAGATATTTTGGAGGCAGCAACTTGGAGTTCTGTACATACCTTCACAAAACACTACCACCTGCCTTTATATTCCAGAACAAGAGCAGGCTTTGCCACTGCTGTTTTGCAGGGCATTCTGGCTCAACCCAGTTCCTCCTAGTACCTACCACCCTATGCATAGCTTTGGGACTCTACCCATCTGTGATTACTGCAGCTGTATGCACGATGAACATAGTACAGTTTTGTACTTACCATAAATGTAGATGTTCGAGTGCTAATACAGCTGCAGTACAGGTTTCCCTCCCTCCTTCCCCACTTGGTAAAGGCATGGGCCTAACAACCTCTTCATACTACCTGACTGGGTTGTCCTGCTATGTTTTATTTGCTTGCTTACACTGATTTTGGATTACATTGCATTGCTTGTATATGTAGATAAGCATTACTTATGTATTGCCTTCCTTTTGGGGGCACCTGACATCTGGGGCAAGAAAGACTGAAGAACATGGCGTCGGCTGTGTCTTATATACTCTGGCCTCACTGACGTCAGAAGAGTAAGCGACGACAACCGACGCCGGACCAAGACTTTGGAATTCGGCTGACCGAGGGACCGCCTGACGGCTGAAAACCCATCTGTGATTACTGCAGCTGTATTAGCACTCGAACATCTACATTTATGGTAGGTACAAAACTGTACTGTCTGTGGAGCATATCCAGTCATTTGCTTTCAGACAAGGCAAGAATGCTTGCACTGTGGCCATTCTGAATAGGGTCTTTTTAGGCTGTTGAAATGCTGAACTGGCCTGAGGTCCTTGTTCTTCTTTGGAATTAAAACAACTCTTAAATAAGAAAAACAAACCCAACTGCAGAAACCAAACGAAACTGTAAAACTGTAAAATTCCCCAAAGCAGGCAGAAGACAGCTCAATATGCAGCTAAATCAAAAAACTTGATGAACCAGCAAGTAATCGTACCAAAAAACTTTATTGCAGAGAACACAACTTTGTCTTCCAGGTATTATGTGTGATAAGCCCAGGTCTGCGAGGTGGTGACATAGTGACTCGTACTGAGGTGGTCGAGTTGGAGTGGATCTTGAGGCTGGGGGCACACCTAGCTATGGGGCTGAATGATCATGTCCCCATTAAGCCTGTATTAAGGAATAAACAGCTCTAGGGCGTTTATTGTTGTTTGTTTATATATTTATGAATATTTTTCATGTTTTATTTATTTGTGTTAATGTTTTTATCTTTATTTTTTATCAGATTTTATGCCAGTAAATATTATCTACTTCATATGCCTTTAAGCTGAGAATCTGGCTGCATGAATGTTTGTTCTATTGGCTGTTAAGCTCTTTGAGATGATGTCATTTGTATATAAGTTATTCTGTCCCCATTCATGTTTGTCTGAAGAAGTGGTATGGTATTACTGTGAAAGCGCTAACTTTCTTTCTCTGCAATAAAGTTTTTTGGTACGATTACTTGCTGGTTCATCAAGTTTTTGGATTTAGCTGCATATCGAGCTGTCTTCTGCCTGCTTTGGGGAATTTTATAGTTTTACAGTTTTGTTTGGTTGCTGCAGTTGGGTTTGTTTTTGTTGTTCATACTGTTTGCAGCTATGGCAGAAGATGCTTCAGATTTGGGAAATCTGCCTGTAATGAACAGACTACATAATTTTTTGAATATTCAACAAAATCCTCTGTGCTTGGGGGATTTGCGACTGGACACTGACCAGAATGCTGTGTGTACCATGGACAATAAGGCTCGTGAGGTGAGAAAAAATCTTGAGAATAATTTTTGCAAGTTTAAAAGGTTACAATGCCAACGATTCCACCTTGAGGCTTGTTTGGAACATCATGTTATACCCAGAGGCCTGCGTGTCTTGAACATGCCGACCTATGGGAACACGTATCCAGATCTTTTGGCCAGTTGGCAGAAGATCAATTTGGACACGGGTTGTGCCTATTTGAAACTTTTGATCGAGTACTTCTCACCTGTTGAGGCTGAATTAGCCAAACAGATTAGAGAAGAGCAGTGTGAGCTGACACAGTGTTTGGGACTGGATACTTCAGATATTTTTCTTAATGACATCATAGAAAAAGTGAATGCATATGAACAACGTCTCCCAAATGTGAAGAAGAAAAAACTGGTTCGGGACATCAGTGATTTTCATAACCAGCACGTCTTTGCATGGCCTAGAACACAGCATACTGCTAATCGTACTGACAATAGAGATTCTTCTGTTCCTACTGAGGGGGCTAAGAAGCGGATTTTGGCATCATCCACTTCAGTTTCAGCCCCTGTGCAGGGGGCTATTGTTGAGCCCCCGGATACCATGAACATGGGTGGGAATTTATGCACTGAAGTGACTTCACCGGAGCCTCAGAGTTCGGTGTATTCCACACCAATGATGGACTGTCCTTGTGTTACTAAAAGTACTGAACCAGCTACCCACAATGACTTGGGTCCAGTAGTTAGAAGGAAGATACTGCCCCCATAGTCTCAGCTGGATTTTCCGATTCTGCCCCTCCCTATTCGTACGGGGAGGAAATACTCTTTCGACAACGAAACACAGAAAGGACAGAAACGCAAAGAACCCCCTTCTGTCCAACAGAACTGTTCCTTGAAAAAGATGTGGGGGATGGGAGCCACAACTTAGTTTGGAATATTTCCAGACATGTTTTAACGCAGCATGAATTGTCAGTATTGTCAAAAGGATTATCATTTATACCCACAGCTAAATTGGATTTTGTTGACTGTATGATTAATTTACGGTTGTTTGCACGTAATTTGTCTTTACATATGTTTTTTGATGATGGACCTAATATTTCTGAGAGGCAGGATCCTGAATTTAAGGTTTTTAGGAAACCCAGTGTTTTTACACCAGCTTTTACACCAGCACTTAATGTCTTCCTCACAGTTTGTGAGAAAGAAATATATCAAGTCATTAATAGAATACCGATGACAAGTTGTAATAATCTGACTAGATTTGAACAACAAGCCTTGAATGATTTGATTAAGAATTAAAATATAGCTATCCGCCCGGCAGACAAAGGCGGCTGTGTAGTGATTTTAGATTCTGGATATTATGATATGATGAATCAGATGTTGTCTGATACTAATATATATATTAGTGTGGAAGCTGACATTGTGAGTGTGATGAAGAACAGAATAGATAATTGTTTACTTGAATGCTTTAATCTAGGTCTACTTACCAAGGAACTATTTGATTACTTTATTACTGAATTTCCTGTTATTCCTCGGATTCATAGCTTACCCAAGATCCACAAACACCCTACACTCCCACAGTTTAGACCGATTGTAGCTGGGAGTGGTTGGTTGACTCAGGCTATGTCTATTTATTTGGACAAACAACTTCGAATAGCTCTTGACATGAGTGAAGTATTGAACGATACTGAAAACTTCTTGAGAGATTTATATAATGTGACCAGTGAGGGGGATGTTTCAGATATTCAATTTTTAGTGACAATAGATGTTGTATCCCTGTTTACGTGCATTCCCAACCAGGAAGGCATTAGTATGGTCAGGGCAGGTTTGGCTAGGAGTAATAAATTTGACATGAAGCATATTGACTTCCTATGCATGCTTCTAGAGCTGGTCCTTGAACACAATATCTTTATGTTTCAGAGTAAATGTTACTGGCAACAATCTGGCGTGGCTATGGGGACCAGCTGCGCTAATTCTTACGCCAGTTTGGTGATGTCGGAATGGGAATTCCATCATGTATTGGGACAACATAGAGGTCATATTGCCATATATAGACGTTTTGTTGATGACATGTTTATTGGTTGGAAAGGCAACAAGCAAGAGCTTGATTTATTTTTTCATTCTTTAAATAGTAGTAGTACTTTTTTGAAATTTACCCTCACTTGTTCCTAAGTCACTGTTGATTTCTTGGATGTGAACATCCGGCTGGAGAATGGCAAAATGCTGACCAGGATGCATAGGAAGGACTGTTATAGACCGTCATATCTCCATAGGCGGAGTATGCATCCACAACATATATTTGGGAACATTGTGAGAGGTCAAGCCTTCAGGGTCTCAAGGTTGTCATGTACTACTTCTGACTTTGAAGGAAGTTTGTCCGATTTGAAGAAAGAGTTTGCTATCAGGGGTTACACCCAAGTAGAAGTTGATCAAGCTTGTGCCAGAATAACCAATGAGCATGATAGTAGAGCATGTCCATATTTTTCTGCTCTGTATAGGCAGTCGATTAGATCACCTCATAGGTATTGTTGTCCTCCCATTGTTTTGAAATTTTCCCATGGTGTAAATATGGTGAAAGATATAGTTACCAGGAACTGGCATATTTTACAGACTGACAGTAGGTGTTCCAATATATTAGCAGATGGCCCTAGATTTGTATATAAGAACCACAGTAATTTAAGACAGCAGTTATGTTTTCCTAGACATGTTATGTCTGGATCCCAAGTTTTGATGGGAACATCTAAATGTCATAAATGCAATTTTTGTCAGTTTATAGATGAGTCTAGGTTTTTTAGGCACCCTGTCACGGGCTACTTGTGGAAGTTGAGGGCATCTGCTGATTGCTCCACCAGGAATGTGGTTTATTTAGCACATTGTCAGTGCTGTTATAAATTCTATGTTGGCAAAACCAACAGGAGTTTAAAAGAAAGAATTAGGGACCATGTGTATTGCATGAAGAAGCAATATGATTTTAGTGCCTTAGCGAAGCATGTTTTGTCTACTGGCCCTGAACACAACTTTGTCTTCCAGGTATTATGTGTGATAAGCCCAGGTCTGCAAGGTGGTGACATAGTGACTCGTACTGAGGTGGTCGAGTTGGAGTGGATTTTGAGGCTGGGGGCACACCTAGCTATGGGGTTGAATGATCATGTCCCCATTAAGCCTGTATTAAGGAATAAACGGCTGTAGGGTGTTTATTGTTTGTTTATATATTTATGAATATTTTTCATGTTTTATTTATTTGTGTTAATGTTTTTATCATTTTTTATTTTTTATCAGATTTTATGCCAGTAAATATTATCTACTTCATATGCCTTTAAGCTGAGAATGTGGCTGCATGAATGTTTGTTCTATTGGCTGTTAAGCTGTTTAAGATTATGTCATTTGTATATAAGTTATTCTGTCCCCATTCATGTTTGTCTGAAGAAGCGGTATGGTATTACCGTGAAAGCGCTAACTTTCTTTCTCTGCAATAAAGATTTTGGTACGATTACTTGCTGGTTCATCAAGTTTTTGGATTTAGCTGTATATTGAGCTGTCTTCTGCCTGCTTTGGGGAATTTTACAACTCTTAAATAAGATTGCAGACCTCACTAATTTGATGGGACCTGAATGGCTCTTTTTCCTGCTAGAGTAAATATTTCTCTTTTGGCCACTTTTAGTTGGTGGGATGGAATTCTTGGGAATGGCTTGGGTTGAAGGGCCATGTGGGTGTGGGAAAATGAAATGGTATATCTTCTGAATGCAATGTCCCTCACCTAAATCCCCTTTGTAATGGCCATCCACCCTGCAGAGTGGATAGAAGTAAATAGCCCATGACTGCTTCCAGAGGTGAACAGATGGGCAAGCCTTTAGGGGAGTATTTATTGAAAAAAGGCTCCTGTAATCCTTGATTTTGTAGAACCCCTTGACGTATTGCTCACCATTCATTGAAAGGGATGCCTGTACCATGTCAACCTTTGTCTGAGGTGAAGTCAGATTGACTCTGGGGGTTTAGAGAACCTCAAGGACTTAGAGCTCTTCTGGTTCATGTTATAGGATCTCTGTGTGTTCTCAGACTTGATGCATATAGCAGACAGCATCTCACCTTCATGCTCCCACTTCAGAAATCTGTATTTCAGTGTAGATCTAAATAAAATGGAACCATCATAGCACTGGTGAAGAACAAAGTTTATGAAGAGTCACAAAGGCAGAGCCAGGCATGACATCTCATGGTAATGCCTGTGCTTCTCACACTAGGCATAGCCAGGCATGGCATCTCTTGGTAATGCCTCTGCCTGTCAAACTAGCTGCTCCATTGGCTGCATTAGGTAGCACAGGCAGCCTACTTTCTAAGCCAACAAAGTAGAATGGCAAACAGATAAAGCCAAAAAAAATGGACGCTAGGCAGAGAGGTTTATCTGTATGGTAGTAAAAAGTGGATTTTTCCAGTGATAAACTTGTGTGTGTCCCCACTTAAACAAACCACTTTGTAGTACTTTGTTTCAGGTTTTCTCATTGTTACCAAATGTTCCTCTAAAGACTAAAACAAATCATATTACTGTCTTGCAGCCAAGGCATCAGTGTTTCACTCTCCTGACTCAGATGTCAGTAAAGTTACTGTTGCTAGTACATCTGCTCAACAAGTGACTTTCCCAGCAGGGAGGGGGGTGCTCTATCCCAATGTCAGTGTAACAGCATGGAGGATCTCAGCAGCATTTTATTCTGTAAACAGAAGTTATTCATTTCGAAAAAGATTAACCACATAATAGAAAATCTCTCTGTCTCTCTAAATGGACTAGATTTTATTTCTGCTGTCAGAATAAGCACATTAATAGAAATGGTAGCTCAGTTGCTTAACTGTTACAGTATCTGGTGCCTCTGTTTAATACAGTTGATCTTTTCATCTTTTAGAGTATGTCTTTCAGCCATTTCTGCTTGTTTGCCTATGGAGCTTCTTTTAGCTACAGCAGCAGTGGTTATGCAGTTTATAAAATATATTATTTAAACATTTGGTCATCCATTAGTTCTATCTTGGGATCTAATTATTTTGCTTCTAGAAGGTGATACGTTCCCCTTTAAGTCTTGTCATTTCACTTGACCTGAAATACCTGTCTTGGAAGACTCCGTTTTCGTTATGTTTTAAAAATTTCTGAACTGCAGGTGTTGATGTAAAAAGTCTTCCAAAGTCATTCAAAAAGAAAGAAAGGATGATTTTGTGGACAAATCCTACCTTTTTGCAAAATGTGCTGTTTGAATTTATCTTCGATTAGTCTTCTTGACTCTTAATTTTTAATCTCAAGCAGAAAAATAAAGAAAAAAAATAATTTTGCACTGCATGAGTGTATCTGGGTATTGCTTTCAGAGGACAAAAATAAATTAGACAAAATATGATGACTTATTTGTTTTCTTTTGTGAAAGGGAAGCAGGATCATCCAGTAACAAGAATACCCTTTTCAGGCGATTAGCTGTTTGCATTGTTTTGTGTTCTGAGTACATAATGTTATCTTGTGAGATAAGGGATCATTGTGTCCGAGCATCAGCAACCACTGCAGTCTTCTTCATTAGTATGTTTACTTGGAATATCTGTAAAGCTGTTATATGGTTGTCCTTTTACACTTTCCAAAAATTGTGCTGATTGGATTGCTATGTAGTCGTTAACAGAATCTTTTTAGGCCATTTACCTTTGGACACCTTACGTTGCACTGTTTGTACTCTTCTATGGCAGATATAGGAATCCTGCAGCAGTGATTCTCATGACGTACTTAGTAGATTTTTTTTGTATCTCATTATAACAGTAATGTACAAGTAACAGGATAACTGCCATTGGGTAGGCTGCCTTTGTTCCTCCTGCCCTTGGTATTGTGTCTTGTAGAATCTGCACAACACATGCTTTGGACTGCTTATTTATTTACCATTTTTTTATAAGTAGCCTACACATATTTAAATAGCTCTTCACTAATATTCTACCATAGTTGTTTTTTTTCTAAGTTACTGAGTTAGTTGATTAGCATGTTATTCGTTCCTACATTTCATGCCTTATATATGCATATAAGTAACTATATGCACACATGTTTTATATAATGCTTTCAACATGCTTTTGAAGCATTTTTTGACTGCAACAAATATGTAAACCTTTATGTAGACAAAGGTTTCTTGCATTCACATATCGTATATGTTGACCTCTATGTATATGCAGATGTTCATCATGTTACCCTGCTGCAGTCATCACACTTGGGTTATCCTGCCGTCAGGCGGTCCGCAGTCGGCACGAATTCCAAAGTCTTGGTCCGGCGTCAGTTGCTGTCGCTTCTTCCCTGACGTCAGAGCGCCAGGGGTATATCAGAGGCATCCAACGCCATTTTCTTCAGTCTTTCTTGCCGCACGGTGCCCGAAGCAAAAGCTGTTCGCAAGTGCCGGTCGGCCGACACCTGAGATTTTCGAATCGAGTTTCAGTCCGAAGTCTTCAAAGCTAGGTACCCCATTGGGGAACCTTTTCTTGCCTCAGTCCGATGTCAGAAAAAGTTAACAGTTGCATTTCTTGTGGGAAGCAAATACCTCATAAGGACTTTCATTCTTTTTGTATACCTTGCCTAGGCCCAGACCACAACGTCACTGGTTGTCGGTTTTGTGCTAGGTTCAATAAGTGGACTATAAAGTGTCGCTTTGATTTCGCACGACTCTACTTCGGTAGAAAATTTAATTACACTATGCCGTCGGTGCAACCGACTACCGGCGTGCATAAAAAACGCAAGGATAAGGACCGGCAGCCTAGATCCAAGCCAGACTCCAAGGCCTTGGCTTGCCCGGTCTCCGGTTCTCCGGTTTTCAGTGAGGCGCCTACGCAGCCCCTTGCTACCGCTGAATTGGATCCCCAGACCGCATCGGATCCCCCAGCAGAGATTTCTAGGCCGACGCAGCCATTTTCCTTAGGCCCTACCAACGACATTGCAGTAGGGGAAGCCAGTACTGCAGAAACACCTTCGGTTTTTGAAGGTGTCTTCAGACCGACTACCCTCACCATAAAATCTTATGCTAAGCTTAAGACTCCTCTAAAACCAAAAAAGCCTACACTTCAGTCTCCAGGTCAAGGCCCTATACCTAAGAAACAGATGCTTAAAATGGCTGAAGATTTGATTTTTTTGATCAGGGGTTCCCAACCCCGACAAAGGCCTAGACAAGAGGAGGATTATGCCTCCTCTGATCAGGTGTCTGTTTCCTCAGGCTCCTCTGAGGAACAGGATTACTCCTTTCCCCCTTATAAAGATTCTGATGCTGAAGACTCCATTCCCTCAGCTTCTCCCCCTGAAGACTACTCCTTTGGGGAAACCTTGCACACCATGAGGGAACATTTCCACTGGGAAGGTCAGGACTACTCCGACTCAAAGAAAAGGCTCCAAGAGTTTCTTTTACTCCCCCAGCACAGACCACTTGCTATCCCCCCAGTTTTGGGCATAGTGGATGATGTCTTCTTAGAATCTAGTCTAAATCCAGATTCTCTGCCTCCTGCTCCAGCCAAACCAGATAGATACTATAGAGTGCCTGACTCCCACAAATTCCTTTATAAAAACCCTGCTGCTGATCCAGAGACAATCTCCCAGGGTCCCAAACGGGCTAAGGCTTCTATGGCTAAAAATCCTGTACCCTCAGAAAGGGACTCCAGAGCACTAGATAGGTGGGGGAAGAAAGTTTACACCTCAACTACTCTAGCTATGAGAGCACTGAATTGTCAATTTCACATGCTTAAATACCAGCAATTCCTAATGTCTCAAATAAAACAAAAGATGGGCATGCACCCTCAACAGTTTGAATTCAAGGAAATGCAAGATCTGCTGCATGCAGCTGAACAGGTGGGCAAACATACTTTACAATGTGGTTTTGATGCCTTGGAAGCTTCCTCTGGAGCAGCTGTTACTGGGTCTGTTATACGTAGGCATACTTGGTTAAAGGAACAATCTCTGCCTGATCATGTTAAAGCAAAGTTACTGGATGCACCCTTACAGCAGGATGTTTTATTTGGGGTTAAAGCAGAGGAGGTTTTAAAGAAAATGGAGGATAAGGCAAAATCTATGCAAACGGTCAAAGATTTCTTACAGGTACAGCCCCCACGCTTCAGCAGAAATTGGCCAACAAAAAATTGGTCCTTTCCAGCTTCTGACAGACCACAGAGGGGTAAATACAGGCCCCCAAGGGGCAGAGAACAGGCACAAATCCCTTACAAACCTCGCCAATGGGGCACTACAACACAGAAGGGAGGAGAAGACAGGTCCCAAACTACTAGAAGGCAAACACAATGACTCAAACCTCAAACTGCCAAGCAAAACCCTCTTGGCAGCTCCCTTGGGAGGAAAATTAGCACTTTTTGCAGACAACTGGCGCATCATCACAAAGGACAAATGGGTCCTGGATGTTATCTCACACGGATACAGGTTCCATTTCCACACCTTGCCAAGGATAAAAGGAATGCCAAACCTGCCACAAAAATCTATGGGCAGAGGCACAAAAACAAATTACAGCTCTCTTGGACATGAGAGCCATTCAACTGGTACCTACACAGGAGCAAGGCCAAGGATTTTACTCAAGGCTCTTTCCAGTCCCCAGAAAGGACAATGCTTGGAGACCCATTCTGGACCTTTCAATCTTAAACACCTTCTTGCAAGTACCCAAATTCAAGATGCTAACACTACAGCAGCTTCTTCCCATGTTGGGCAAGAAAGCTTGGCTAGTAACGTTGGACCTCAAGGAGGCATACCTGCATGTCCCTATCAGACAAAATTGCAGAAGATACCTCCGTTTCCTTGCAGGTTCAACCCATTACCAATTCTCTGCACTGCCCTTTGGCTTATCTACTGCGCCCAGGGTCTTCACAAAATGCCTGGCACCAGTAATTGCATACTGCAGACAGAGGAATTCAAATATACCCATACCTGGACGACTGCCTCATCCAAGCAGAAAGCAAGGACATTCTCTTACAACACCTGGCTTTTGTAAAACATCATCTAAGTTGCCTAGGGTACACAGTAAACGAAAAGAAATCAAAACTAGTGCCCTCACAAAATATGACATTCCTGGGTGCCAGCTTGAATACAACGGCCCAGATGGCTTATCTGACGCCAGACAAACAACTATAATTAACTCAATACTTCAGAACAATGGCAACAAAGACTCAACTCCCTGCAAGAAAAATTCTGCAGGCCTTGGGCTTCATGGCATCTTGCATACTACTAATACCATTTGCAAAACTGCATATGAGGAAATTACAATGGTACCTAAAAAGCGTATGGACTCAACACAGCCACAGCTTGGAAACAATGATAAAACTCATTCCCTGCCTTCAACAGGAGCTTCTCTGGTGGTCACAGGCTTGTCACCTAAACAAGGGTCAGCCTTTCACCCTACCCCCAGCCAGGCAAACTATGACAACAGATGCAGTGGACTATGCCTGGGGGGCACACATGGCAGGACGGTGCGTTCAAGGCTTATGGACAGCAGATCAAAGGAATCTGCACATCAATCAAAAAGAAATGCTAGCTGTACAAAATGCTCTGACAGCCTTCAATGACCTCTTGCATCCAGGATCGCTTATCATAAGGACAGACAACACCACAGTAATGTGGTACATAAACAAACAAGGGGGTACACACTCCTACCCTCTATGCAGGCAAGCAATGACCTTGTGGAACACAGCACTGACTTACCAAGTTCAATTACAAGCTCAATTCCTGCCAGGAAAAAAGAACACATTGGCAGACGATCTAAGCAGAAGCATCATGGATCCCCACGAGTGGAAACTGGATCCACAAGTATTCGCAATGATAACTCTAAAGACATGCTTCTGGAGCATTTCTCCCCGGGCCTCCGCTGAAAACAGGATCTGTGGAACCAAGTCGGACATTCCCGGTCAACAAATGTTAAATAAATAAAATAAAATAAAATTAAAAAAACTCAGAAATGGGGGCTCCCAGACATAGACCTGTTTGCCAGCCCTCAAAACTATCAGCTAACAAAGTTTTGCACAAGGACTTTTCACCATCAAGCTTGGAAAGTGGACGCACTCTCATTCAGTTGGAAGATGCTAACAGTATATGCCTTTCCTCCACTACCCCTTCTCACAAAGGTGCTACTGAAAGTCAGGATGGAGAGACCCCAAATGATACTCATTGCTCTAGACTGGCCACGCCAGCACTGGTACCCACTATTAAGGAATATGGCCCAGGGCCCACCATGGATTCTACCACAAATTACCCACCTGCTCAAACAGCAAGACAATCAGATTCTACACAGCTAGCTCAAAACCTTAAACTTGGCTGCATGGCAAATCACCTAAGCAACCAGCCAGCTCCTCTCTCACAAGCTGTTATGGAAGTTATTCTGGAGGCCAGAAGACCCAGCACCAGGAAAGCCTACTCAGACAAATGGAAAAAGTTTTGCGCCTGGAACCAAGCTAAAGGCCAAAATACCCTTCAACCTGACATACCTCAGATTCTGCAATATCTAACTGAGATGTTACACAAAGGGCTTTCTTTTTCATCTATTAAAATCCATGCCTCAGCCATTTCTGCTCACTACAACACGTATCCTCCCTTATTTTCACATCCACTTTTAAGGCAGTTTCTCAGAGGGGCCAAGAACATTAGGCCTCCCAGGAGAGCACCAACACCTACTTGGGACCTCAACTTTGTTCTGGAAAAACTCACGCTACCTCCTTTTGAGCCATCTTTCTCAGCTGACTTACAGTTTATATCATGGAAGACTGCCCTGCTGCTAGCAATCACTTCAGCTAGAAGAGTTTCAGAACTTCAGGCACTAATGGCAGTAGAGCCTTTCCTCATTTTTCATCAAGACAGAGTTTCTCTACGAACTAACCCCTCCTTTATACCTAAGGTGGTATCCAGTGTGGCTCTAAATCAAACCATCCATTTACCCACCTTCTTTCCAAATCCACAGAACAAAGGAGAAAGACTCCTGCATTCCTTGGACATTCACAGGCAGCTACGTTACTAGTTGGATAAAACTAAGGTTTTCAGAAAATCTGACCAGCTTTTTTGTATCCTATGCTACAGCATCACAAGGAAAGGCTATCTCAAAACAAACCATTTCCAAATGGATAGGACATTGCATATGTTTTTGCTACACCCACCATGGAAAACCAGTTCCTGCTGCCATAAGGCCCCACTCTACCAGGGCAGCAGCTACATCTACAGCCTTCCTCAGGGGGGTTCCAACCAAGGATATTCTGGAAGCTGCAACTTGGAGTTCAGTACACACCTTTACTAAACATTACCACTTACCACTTTACTCTAAGACTAGAGCTGGCTTCGCCACTGCAGTTTTGCAAGGCCTTCTAGCCTCCTCTAACCCTGTTTGACTCCACCGCCAATCCTTAGCTTTGAGATTCTACCCAAGTGTGATGACTGCAGCAGGGTAACACGATGAACATAGTACAGTTTTGTACCTACCATAAATGTAGATGTTCGAGTGTATACCCTGCTGCAGTCCAGGTTGCCCTCCCTCCATCCCCTCTAAACTAGTTGAACTTATCTCTACCACTCTATTCTATACTACCTCTGTGGTGTATTTGCTTGTGCCTAGGAGTTTTGTTTTATTTTATTTTTCCCATATAGTTATATGTATATGTAAATATATATATATATATATATATATATATATATATATATCTTTTGCCTACCTATTAGGGGCAACTGACATCTGGGGCAAGAAAAACTGAAGAAAATGGCGTTGGATGCCTCTGATATATCCCTGGCGCTCTGATGTCAGGGAAGAAGTGACAGCAACCGACGCCGAACCAAGACTTTGGAATTCGTGCCGACTTCGGGACCGCCTGACGGCAGGATAACCCAAGTGTGATGACTGCAGCAGGGTATACACTCGAACATCTACATTTATGGTAGGTACAAAACTGTACTTTTCCGATACTGGTGTATTTTACACAATAACTCGATGTTATTCTTATAATCCGGGCTGAGCCTGCAATTGGTCATTTGTTATCAGTGCCCTTTCACTGGTAAACAAATAGAAATAAAAATAAATAAATAATTGCACACATTTATGTATTAGGTTGCCACAAGACTGCCAATGCACTCTATCTGCCTTTCCCTTACCAGCAAAAAATCTAAAGAAGGTATATATTGTGGTACAGGCTGACCTCTAATTGCTATAGTAATGGTGTATGCCAGGAGACATCACACTGCTGAAAAAAAGATCAGTGTCCTCCTCAGACATACACTGAGTTTTGTAGAAACAAGCCTATATTAATACTTTTTTTTTTCTTAAAGTGCATTATTACTCAGTTGTACTTTCAAGTCTGAACATATGGAAATACTTCTTTTGCCAAAAGAGTGAATGGTCTTTTTGGCCTGAATGCTGGGAAGCAAGACTGCCAGAAAAATAAAAAAAATGCATGAAACAGATGAAGTAGAAGGGGGGATGCTGGAGGCTAGGTGAAACAGCCTTATATACAAGATGGATTTCTTCTGATTGCATGTGTATGTTGTGTATGTATAAATATAAATCTTTTGGAGAAAGTAAATACATTTGTTTTAATTACTGGTATCTTTTCTTCTCTCCTCAGCTGCTCCAGTACCTCTGCCTTCTTACCCAAGCTCAGGATCGGGCAGTTCCTGTAGCAGCTCCTCCACATCCCATCTGGCCTCTCCACCAGTAAGTGTGCCTCTGTAGCAGGAAATGTCTTAGTCACTGTTACACTTTCAGATGCATTGTTTTAGGGACAGGAGTATGCAGATGATCCAGAAGGAAGCAGCTTAACAAAACTTTTTCTGAGAGCATCAGTTTTAGAATGTACGTTGTTTGTACTGCTTAGCCCTTTGAAGATACAGTAGAACTGTTCATCCTGTACTTAGAGCTGTGATGTGAGCATATACTTGAGTTGTTACATGTCCTGCTTTCAGAACTAAAAAATTAAAATACTTTGACAGTAGCTTAAGTAGAACTTCACAGAGATACTCTGAAAGCGCACATCACCTTAACTATATTTTATTAGTGAAAGTTACTAAAAAGATGGCAGCAGAGGAGTCTTATCTTAGCCAAGGAGTGTAGTGATGATGGTGGGGCGTGAGTTTTATGGTTAAAATGGGCCATTGTGCAGTGAAATGTGAGCTTCTGAATGTGAAGAGAAGACTAACCTGCACAGGGTAGGGAAAAGTCTGACTTAAATAAAACTTATAAAATTGAAATCTTCTTTAGGTTTAAATTGGCAAACTCCTGTGAGTAGTTCAGGGTGGTCCTGATGTATAGATCGTATGCTATTCATGTCATTATTGATCACGGATGGGTCTTGCTCCTGAGCTCGAGCTCCTCCCCTTACTTCCTGTTACCCACAATCCTCAGGTCTCATTTGCTGTGATTAGTGAACAAACGTGTTCCTGCTGCTGGAGTTTGCTATATTTACAGATAAGTAAATTTAGGTTTTTTTCTGTCCTTCTTTCCCTCTTCTAGTAAGCACTTTTTAGTGCTAATATTAGATCCCCCCCCCCCAATTAGTGATCTCGCTGGTCTTTAGGGTGTTTCACACCCTTTTTCCCTTTTTCTTCTTCTTCATCCCACTTTTGTGTGTGTGTGTGTGTGTGTGTGTGTGTGTGTGTGTGTGTGTGTGTGTGTGTGTGTGTGTGTGTGTGTGTGTGTGTGTGTGTGTGTGTGTGTGTGTGTGTGTGTGTGTGTGTGTGTGTGTGTCACTGTGTGTGTGTGTGTGTGTCACTGTTTAGGGGTTTTTGTTATGGCCGAAAAACCCTCTGGTTTTACATGCTGCTCCTCATGTGGCTGGAAACTAGCTCTTGCAGACACGCATGAGGAGTGCATCTACTGTCTAGGAGAGCCCCATTTGGAGATGGAGTGTGATATCTGTGCAGGATTCAATTCCAGGCTCTCCTAGACAGTAGGAATAAGCTGCTTCTCAAGAGGCTGGCCAAAGGGGGTCCCTTGATCTCGGGCTCCCCTTCCAAAGCCCCTTCAGATCCCAAGAGGAAGCTGTCTTCCTCTCGGGACTCCCCTTCTAAATGGCCCAGGCTGTCGGATCCATTTACCCCAGGTCTGAGTCCAGTCTTGGGGGTATCATCTCCGAAAGCCTCTGCTCCCCCGGCCAGCTCCGACTCCTCTGAGGTTCAGAGGTCCTCATATCCAATTGAATTGAAATCCCCCTCAGCTCCAATGAGTTTGTTGGATCCATCTGCATGGAAGCTTGTACGCTCAGATCTGCCTGGGCCTTCAGATCAGACAGCTCCTTCAGAGCCAGTTGTTATTATGATCCTCCAACCACCTCCAGACTGTCTGATTCAAAGAGATCTAGCAGGTCCTCATCTAGGGACCGCAGGCACTCTATCCACTCGGGCCATATTTCAGTTTCCTCTCGTGTACTGGGAATCTGCTCCCACTGGATATGGACCAGATGATGAGGAGTTTTCTAAAAGCCCAAATGGAACTGGTCCTGCTTCCGTCCCCTAGCTACTTGCCAAGGGGCGTTTCTCCCACCTCTGATCTCCTCTCCTCCCACCCAACTCCTGGGAGTTCAGTGCCCTGGGGTCAAAGCTTTCCCAAGGAGAGGCCATCAGGTAGTGCCCCCACTCCCATGTCGCCTGGGTCCCTTGCTGGCTCATCCCGCTTGCCATCTGGGTTGGCTTTGACTCAGGCCCAAGAAATCCCTGGAGGCCACCGGGGTGGGGGGCCAGTCTGGAGTTTTCAGATCATTCTTTTCCCTTGGAGGCCTCCACCCTGGATAGCTTGGGTCTGATATTGTCCGGGCACATCGGTACTGTGCCAGGGTCTCGCCTCCCACCTCAGTCAGTCCTGAATGGGGGGGAGGAAGGTGGGGTTTTGTCCAGTCTATCCGCCTTCCAGCCGATAGAGAGGACCATCTCTGGTTGGTCATGAGCCTCTTCCTCGGCTCTGGACCTAACCCTGCCTGGTTCGTTTTGGGCAGTGAGCCTGCATCATCGGTCCGGGGTCAGCCTCTCTGGGAATGCCTTCAGAAGGGAATCACCCCCATAGGGGTGCCCTCCTCCTCCGAGTCCTCCCCAGAGCCCACGATGGAGGAGCCTCCTCAGAAGAGTATGTGCAAGAGGGGGCACCTAGACTCCCCTCGAGAGTCACTCACAGAAGACACGGATTTCGAGGACAAGGATGAGTCCCCCAGACTACCATCCAAGGAGGTGTCCTTTGGCAACATACTTGAGATCCTGAAAGAGCAGGGTGGTTGGTCTTCCCCCACCCCGTCCTCTGAGAAATCTGTGTTCCTGAAGGCATTCGGGGTGGGCCCATCTACCTCCTGGGTGTCTCCCCCTGTGGATGAGTTAGTCCAGCTCATTGCCAGCTAGGTGTGGAAGGAGCCGGACACAGTCAAACTGGTACCCAAGAGAGAGGATAAGTTCCTCAGTTCCCCCAAAGACAAACTGTTCTGGAGTAAAGGTGTCCCTGTGGATGCTATTGTGGTTGTCGCAGCCACCAAGAAAGAGCTCGCGGAACAGAGCTGTACGGTCCATTCCCCTAATAGGGAGTCTAAAGCAATTGACCATTTTGGGAAGTGCATGTATGCCTCGGCTATGTTCTGGTTGAGGACTACAAATTACATGACACACTTTGCATGACTGCAAAGGTATTTGGTGTCGGAACTTTCCTCTTCCCTTTCAGAGTTGTTGTCTCCGGAGACCATGAAGGTGGTTTCTCTGAAGCTCTCCAGGCTGACTTCCCTAGTTAATCCCTTGATGAGGATGATCTCAAATGCTGTAGAGGCCACCTCATGAGCAACGAATACAGGCATTGGCATCATGCCTGGCTTCGCCTTTGCGGGTTTACAGACAACTTTAAGGCATCCTTTACCAATGCCCCATTGAAATCTTTGCCCAATGAGAAGTCTTATCTTAGCCAAGAAGTGTAGTGATGATGCTGGGGACTGTGTTTTATGGTTAATGTGGGCCATTGTGCAGTGAAATGTAAGCTTTTGAATGTGAAGGGAAGGGTAACCTGCACAGTTTGGGGAAAAGTCTGACTTAAATTAAACTTATAAAATTGAAATCTCCTTTAGGTTTGTTACCAAACTCCTGTGAGTAGTTCACGGTGGTCTTGATGTATAGTTATAAAATTTGATTCAGCAATGAATACCAGCAACAGGATGCGTGAACAAAATTGTTTTCTCCCTTTTAAGAACACAGACTTTTCTAACAGGTTAACGTTTGTGAAGCATTCACTTGTTTATTGTATGACTCAGTGCTTCAGTCCACACTTCCACTCTGATTTCCAGAGCTTTTGCAGATGTCCCTACTCAGCTGAGCTCCACTGTTTGCCCAGGACTTTAATGTGATACACTGCTAAAAGAAGCAGCTTCCTTTATTTTTTCTGCTTAGGACTAATCAATTATGACTCCCTCAGTCCATCATCACCTCCTAGGTAACTTTCGGAATGTAAAAAGGTTTGGGAACCTTTTCTGTTGAAGTTTAACTAAGTAAGTAATAGGTAAGTGTATTATGTACACAATTTTCTGATTAACCTTACAAATTCTGGCTTGAAAAGTTTCAGTGGTGTTTTGCAGAGTTCAAAATTTTCTAAAAAGACTTTTATTCACAATAGTTTTGTTTATTTTTTGTTTGTAAGTTTATTTGTATGTTTCTTTCGTTGTTTTGTTGGTAGAGGAACATCAGATATCCTCTGAGCACTGTGTGACCTGCAGAAGGAAGATTCTGCTTATGCAGGAGGTAACTTTGAAAGTTCACCTAGCCCAGGAAAAACTTGAGGCTTTGATGCAGGCATCTGTCTGCTTGAAGCCTGTGAGTGCCATCCACAAATTTAAAAAGAGCTAGAAAGTCTCACATGGAAGAGCAGAAACAGAAATATGGAGCAGCTGAAAAACAATGTTTGTAAAAGGGAATTTGTGATCCTAGAGAGTGAGACCTTTTTAATCCCACCTGTCTCACTGATGCCAAAGCATACCAGACCCAGTGAGGTTTTGTTAAGTACATTCCTGATTCCATACCCACTTTCTGCCATCTCTCCTCCTGTCCTGATCTCATTGGAGGCAGACAGTAGGACAGTGTGTTGTGCTGCTGTGCAGGCCTCCATTAAGAAGCTTGATGCATCTAGGCCAGATGCCAGTTCTCAGGCACTTTCAGTTGACTTCCTCATCTTGAGAGTGTCAGAGTAGAGGAGAAAACTAGAGCAGACAGGGCCAAAGCCCTGCTAGTAGACCCTGTCTGGCCAAAGCAACCATGGTTCTCCCATATAGTCTAGGTGACCAGAAATGGTTCTCTGTGACTTTACGGTTCCATCCCAAGATGAAGGGGCTCTGGTGTACCCCAGTCAGTCCGATAAGTTTCAAAGACTAGTTCTTACAGGTAGTGCTGCACATTCCCCAAGAATCTAAAAAGCAGCACTGTCAAGTCAGATCTGTCCCAAGTGGAGCAGCTATTTGGTGGTGTTCTTCAAGGGGAAAGAGTCCTTTCAGAAACCAGAAAATATGGGCTCTTACAATACCTGGTGGAGCTGTTTTAGGGGATTTGTCCTTTACCTCTGTCAAGGCATACCTTCCAGTTACTGGTGCATGTCCCCTGGACCCATTCCCTTTTCTGCTACACTATAATGAAGCAATCCCAGTGGAAACCCCCTAACAAACCAGTAACTCCCACCTGGGACCTTAATTTTGTAATTGAAAAAAGCTAAGCCTGGTCCTTCTTGAACCAGTATCCTTAGTGACCCCAACTTTCTGTTTTTGAGTATCTTGATGTTCATTTTAGCAATTACTGCTGCAGTGTTATTCCATTGTCATGGGATTTGCTGAAGGCACATCAATCCTTCTTGTCTGCCTGCTGGAGCTTTTGTGGACTTCTCTGGCAAGCCTAGTTCCTCCTTACCTAGTGTAACTCCACTGTGTTGTCTATAAGGTGGTGACAGTTGCACTATTCACTCCTTGTACTACAAAGAAAAAAAAAACAGTTGTTAGTCTGCTGAATGTATCAGGATCCATCTGAGTAGATAACTGAGAACAGCTTGGTATCCAGTCTGGGAACATTTATAGGCTTTAAATTTATAGTGATAATGCTATTTGCTAACTATTGTCACTGGCTTTGATTTATAGAAAATATTATATATTTTTTAAATTCTCTATGGTCCATGACTTCCCTGGAAAAGCATTTTATCAAGTGAGCATGCAGAGGGCAACTCTGCCAAAAGCTTTGCATTCAGAGTCTTCTTTTTTCTTGGGCAAGGAACACTAGGTTGCCTGCTGTGAACTCTGTTATTAAAATTATTTTAGCAAATAGGATCAAAAATGTCAGTGCCTACAGAGATCAGTGAAGACTAGAAACCTTGGCCCTGCCCAGCCATCTCCCTGGTAAGCCTTTTGCATCTGGCCTTCAGCCTAAAAAAAAAAGCTTGTGGGACAAAGCAACTTAAGAAAATTTTGATTATGTATCCAGCAGATACAAAGCAACATACCATGGAGACTCCCATCAATCCCACAGCAGCCTGCAGACATCAGTACTTTTACCTTGTGCTCCTTCAGCCCTATGCCTCACTGCTTTGGAATCCCTGACTGTCTTGACCCCTTGAAGACAGACAGTGATATTCAGAGTTCAGCTGCCTCTTCAAAGACTTTTAAAGGAGATTTTGAGATGGTAAGACTGGATGCCATTTTCCAGGTACCTGTGAAAGGCATCCATCCCTCATGCTTTAGCTGTTCATCTCTGGCCCTATGGTATAGACTGATAAGGCCATGACTGTGCCTAGACAACCCAAGTTTAATTAGTGTCTGGGAACCACTAGAAGGACTGGAATGGGAGGCTGGAAGGGAGTGGCTCATGTTAGCCACTCATTCTGGGGAGGGATGGGGTGGCTACACCTGCTGTCCTGCTGATCCCAGCAGGTTTGCTGCAGTAACAGGTGTGCCGGGGTACTACAGGATGCAGTCAATAAATGGTTCCTGGTGGCTACATGCTATGCATAAGGCAGGAGGTGACCCTTGCAGAGGCATTGATTTTCTCACTGAAGATTTTATCTTACTGCCATTTAAACCAGTGCATCTGTGACCTTGAAGTTCCTTATCAGGATTACGCTATGATGTTTTGTTTAGGTGGGTGTTGGAGATGCAATCCCTGTGCATGGAGCTGTGTTACATCTTCCATAAAGACAGAAAAAACTCTTATGATAATTCCATCTACCAAAACATGTATTAATAGAGTCCACATTTGAAACCCCTACAGAAAAGGCTAATTTACTCTCTAGCCCCAGAGTAGTATTGGGCATAAATAATATGAATACTACAGGCCTCTAACACCAATTTCATTGCAGACTGGTGGCAGACTGGTAGGATCTCTGCCTCACAGCTCCAGGGTCTGAGAATCATTCCTGACCTCCAGTCAGTGTCTTCATGTAGTTTGCATGTTCTTCTGGCATCTGTGTGGCTTTTCTTTTAGACTTTTCAGTTTCCCTCTCCAAAGCATTTTGATTGATTGAATATACCAAACTGCCTTTTTATTTGTTTGATTGGTTGCTGTAAAATTGTCTTGCATTTGGCCTTTACACTTGTATGTTTGAAGGGGTTCCACAAAGATCAGTCTACATCCATGTTAGTTCATGCAGGTAAATGTAGTGAGAAAATACATTATCAAAAAAACTGAAGTTAATAATTTTTTCTTCTTCCATACAAGCAGTCCCTGGCAGAAATTCAACATCTGCATGAAAAGACATTGATGTCCCCCACACAAGGCTCACCTGGCTTCCTGCATGGTTCCAAGGAGTCGGTCGGCAGTAGCAGCAAGAATTCATCTTGTGACACAGATGACTTTGTTATGGTTCCTGCACAGCTGTCAAGTAAGTCTGGTTTTGCAGTGTCCACTGCTTTAGCCGCTGAGAGTTAAACAAAAGCCCCAGCTTAACAGGGGCCGATCTCCAGCGCTTGGAGAACACCTTCCCTGCTAAGTAGTCATGTGATAACATTTATTTACTTTGAATATTGAATAATAGCTGTCAGTTATTGATCTGTTACTTCACGGGGCTAATATACAATGAAACAAACTGGATATGAATAAATAAGGAATTAGATTAGTTAGATATTAACTTATATGTATTTTATGTCCACACATAATTGAAACAGCTTTGTTCCAATGCAGCTTAGCTTCCTTGTTCTCATGTCCTCTTAAGAAATACACAGAAGCAGACTTGCATATTAGTTGGCCAAGATTAGCTTTCAGATGAGGAAACAAGATGGAATTGAACAGAAACTTGCAGTTAGCAGGGCTTATATGTACCATTGGGTACTAATGTTTTTACTGGTACTTTTGAAGGGTAAGACGTTTCAGACAAAAATAAATTGCGATTCTAACTTCTTTTCTTGCAGATGTCCATTTTATAATGCATTTGTTAGAGTAGATTGGTAATGACATTAATGTGGGTCTGAATTCACAAGCAGCTGTCCGACATTGTTTAGATTAGGCTGCATTTTCTGCAAGATTAGAAGTAAATACATTGACTATGCTTCAGTTTTTATTTATTGCAGCACTTGCTGACTTCATGAATAGTTTGCAGAGAATCACTTAAAAAAACAGATTTCTAATATGTAAAGTATTAGATCTGAAGTAGTTAACTTCATTTGTCAGCAACCTTTGGGAATCGGATCCGACCTCGGATCCGAGCCGGCAATCTTTCATAGCTTAGAGCCGAGCTCCTAGCTCCTCCCCTTAACCCATAATCCCCTGCCAACCCTGACTGACCTCAGATCTAGTTTGCCGCGCTTCTTGTCAGCAGCTGGGTTTTTGAGCTCCTGGTTTCGTAGGGTCTTGTGAGAGTTTTGTGAGAGTTTTTAAATTTTTTTATCCCCGTAAGTGTACAAGTGTGTTTTGTGGTCAGGTTTCCCTTTTTTGGCTAAAACTAATACCCTCGCTGGTCGTAGCTTCTGTGTGTTGTGTGTTTGGGGCCTAACGAGTGGGTTTTTTCTTTAAGATGTCTGAGTCCCCAAAACTCATCTTTTCTAAGTGCACCAAGTGTGGCCATAAGCTCTCCCCAGCGGATGGCCACACTCGGTGTGTACGGTGCCTTGGGGTTGAACACCTTTCCTCTGGGTGTTCCATCTGCGCGGCGTTCAACCTCATCGCACTGAAGGACCGGAGGTCGAAGCTGATCCTAGCCGGACTTTTGCCCCCAGATTCGGCTTCGGCCTCCGGTGCTCCTGTGGCCTCCTCCCCGGCTTCGGCGGCGGCCACTCCTGCCTCTCTCCCTCCGGTCGGGACTCAAACTCCCGCTACAGCTCCGGAGGAGAGGGAGGCCAGGAAAGAAAAAAGGAGGGAGTAGCACCACAAGCGGCCTCGGCCCCCCCGGCTAAGCGGTCTTCTCCCACCAGGGCTTCCCGGTCTCCCCCTTCTCGGTTCCGGTCTCCGTGCTTCTCACCGGGCCCCGAGGAGGAGGAGACCCGATCTCCGTCGAGGTCATCGAGGCGGCATTCCCAGCCAGCCTCGGTGGCCTCATCGAGATCGACTCGTAGCCTTTCCGACACAGATTTGGACCGGATGATGCGAAGGTTTCTCCAGGCCCAACTGCAGATGGGAATGCTCCTGCCTCCCCCCCCCCTCCGGGGGGGGAGCTCGACACCTTTCTTTGCCCCGATAGCTCCTTCTCCGACCCGCTTCCCGGGTTCAGAGCCTTCCTTCAGAGCCAAGCAGCCTTGGAGCTGGAGGTGGGTCGGCGCCGACAGTATCGGGTACTTCGGCGCCGACTCTTCCCTCGAGCCTGTCGGGTCCATGTTTGTCGGATCCGGGCTCTCGGAGCCGTGGACTGAGCGTTGGATCCGAGAGAATCAGTATGTCTTCGGCTCCATCTAGGTCGGAGCACACTGGTCTGTCGGATCCGATGGCTTCGGCGCCGACCCTGATCCGTCCATCGTATCTGAGCGAGGGTCTGCTCTCCGATCCCAGAGAGAGCGGCTCTCCCTCGGCGTTCAATGTGGTGGAGAGGGCACTGTCGAGTGCTTCCAGGCCCCCGGTCCTTGCTTCGGCTCCGCCCCGCACTCCCTCTCTGTTGGGTCCGACTTCCATCACCCGGCCCCAGGGACAGCCTGCTTTGATGTCCCAGGTCGTTCCCTTGGAACAGGACGTGGCTGGTGAGACGTCCTCGGACAGTCCCCCCCCCCCCCCGAGGACATCCCTCACAAGCGAAAGTGCAAGAGGAGGCACCTGGACTCCCCCGAGTCCTTGACTGATGACACGGATTTGGATGAAGAGGAAGGCTCCCCTAGGTCACCTAGGTCAGGATAAGAGGGGGGGTGGTCTGCCCCCAAGGCTTCCTCTGACGAATCCATGTTCCAAGAGACATTCGAAGCAGGCCCATCTACCTCTTGGGTGTCCCCTCCGCCCGACCCCTTAGTGGACCTTATTACCACTAGGGAGTGGAAGGAGCCGGACACTGTGGAGCCAGTCCCCAAATGCCCGGACAAGATCTTTAGTCCGCCCTCCGAGAGGTCCCACTGGAGCAAAGGTCCCCCCGTAGATGCCATGTTGGTGGCAGTGGCCACCAAGAGGGAATTAGCTCAGGAGAGTCCCTCGGTCCATCCACCGAGCATGGAGTCCCGTTTGATGGACCGTTTAGGGAAGCGGGCTTTTAGTTCAACGACCTTCTCGGTGAGGTCTCTGAACTACATGGCACATGTTATTCGACTGCAGCGGGACCTTATCAAAGAGTACGCTGCGTTGCCCCCGGAGTCCATGTCGGTGGAGGACAAACGGTTGTACTCCACTCGGATGGCCACTCTCAGGTCCATATCTAACACCTCTATGCGGCTGTTGTCCCACGTCATGCGACGTCAGGCCTGGCTCTGGCATTGCGATTTCACGGAATCTTTCAAGGCGGCATTTGCGAATGCCCCTTTCGATGGTTCTGCCCTGTTTGGCAAGGCCATTTGCGAGACTTTGGTCCAGAGCGAAAAGGACGGGAAGACGTTGTCTGCCGTCGGATTCTGCTTCTCTGCTCCCCAGAGGTCCTTCTCCAAGAAACAAAAGGGACAGAAGAAGATGTGGTTCCGGAAGTTGCAACAATCCCAGTCCGCTCCGGATCCCCAGTCCTTCCGTGGCAGAGGAGGACAGGGTGGACGCCACCCTAGAGGCAGAGGGGGCCCGAGGAATGGTGGGTCCAGAGAAGCTTTCTCTGACCGGCCCACCCAGCGACCCTGAGGGGTTGTCCGACTGCTCCTCTCTGGAGGCAGTCGGGGGACGTTTTTCGAGGCACCTGGCAGCTTGGGAGTCCATCACAACAGACCGCTGGGTGCTTCGCATCATATCCAGAGGATACCAGATTCCCTTTTCTCACATCCCTCACCAACCCAAACACCTCCCCAACGTCCCACCCGATCAGAGGGAGGCTGCAGCTGCGGAAATTCAGCAGCTTTTAGGAAAAAGAGCCATCCAACACGTCCCCCCAGACCAGTTCGGATCGGGTTACTACTCCAGGTTCTTTTTGGTGCCAAAAAAGACGGAGGACCTAAGGCCAATCCTCGATCTCTCCCTCCTAAACCTGTCAGTAACCAAAGAAAAGTTCCGGATGGTCACCCTTCAATCCATTCTCCCCCTGTTGCGGGAGAGTGACTGGATGTGCTCGATAGACCTCAAGGATGTGTATTACCACATTTTGATGGACAAACGATCCAGGAGGTTTCTCCACTTCCAGCTAGGAGCCAGTCATTATCAGTTCAGGGTCCTTCCCTTCGGTCTCACCTCAGCCCCCAGGCTGTTCACCAAGGTTTTAGCAGTGATAGCGGCCCACCTGAGGCTCCAGGGAATGCAGGTGTTTCCATACCTAGATGACTGGTTCCTGACCGCCCCAACAAGGCATCTACTCTGCTCAGCAAGGAATTACTTTCTCCACCTTGCTCCCCGGCTGGGGATCACCATCAACACGGACAAATCCTTTCTCAACCCGACTCAAGTGATAGACTTTATCGGGGCCAGATTAGACACCAACAACTTACTAACCTTCTTAACCACCAAGCAACTTCACACCCTGAGACTACATGTGCGGGCCATTTTACTATCGTCGGCTCCCCCGGCGGGATTGGTCCTGAGGGCGCTGGGCTCCATGGCGGCCGCAGTTACCCTGCTCCCTATGGCTCGCCTGAACATGAGGGTTTTGCAGTGGACTCTCTAAGTCCAATGGTCCTTCCATCGATACCCTCTCAGTCACCCCATTCCCCTCAGCAAGGCTTGCAAAAGGGCTCTCGCATGGTGGTTGCAATCACCGGACCTCCAAGCGGGAAGCCCTTTCTCCATGGCCCCCTCCACCCGCCACGGTGACCACGGACGCCTCGCCTCGGGTGGGGGGGGCATTATGCGGGCAGGACGGTCCAAGGCACGTGGAACGATACAGAGACCTCATTGCATATAAGTGTTCTAGAGATGAGGGCAGTGCTGTTGTCGTTGCAAGCACTTCAGAGCCTTCTTCCTACAGGAACAGTTGCAGTTCAGTCAGACAACATGTCGGTGGTCTGGTACATCAACAAACAGGGGGGAACCAGGTCCTACCCACTCTGTCGAGAAGCTATGAGAGTGTGGGAATGGGCGATCTCCACCAACCGCTTTCTTATTGCAACGCACATTCCGGGACGGTCCAACATCCTGGCGGACAAACTCAGTCGCACTATACTGTCTCCTTACGAGTGGTCTCTCAATCCCCAGGTAGCGAAGCAGATATTTGCAGTATGGGGACAACCCTGTTGCGATCTCTTCGCCTCTCCTTCAAACATGAAATGCAACAGCTACTTCGCTCTAATTTCCCCCGCCGGGGAATTCCCGAGAGACGCTCTGGTGCATGCTTGGCCTCCCGGTCTACTCTATGCTTACCCCCCTCTACCTCTGATGCTGAAGCTTCTACAGAAAGCCAGTCAGGTGGGAAGCAAAATGATCCTTATTGCCCCATTCTGGCCTCGTCAAGCTTGGTTCCCTTGCCTGTGGTCTCATCTGGTGAATCTGCCTTGGATTCTAGATCCCCTCCCGGATCTGATTTCCCACCTCCTAGGCCTCCCAGTCCCGAACCTGGACAATCTCAAGCTTACGGCTTGGTTGCTCCAGTTCCACTCATAGCTAGGACTCCCGGTATCTCCTCCCCAGTTAAAGCTATCCTAGTGGCAGCACACAAGCCCTCTACTAGGAAAGTCTATAGGAGTAAATGGAGACGTTTCGCTGTTTGGGCGGAGCGTCAGAACCTAGACCCTTTCACAGCTCCGTTGCCCGCTGTTTTGGATTTCCTTTCAGGGCTTTTTCATCAGGGGGCTAGCTGTTCCACGGTCAAAGTTCAACTAGCAGCTATCTCTCATTATCACGTGGGACATGAACTGGGTCCATTGATCACCACGAAGTTATGTAAGACCTTTCTGAAGGGCACCTTCCTACTCAGACCTCCAATAAAGGAAGTAGTGCCTCCCTTAGATTTGACGTTAGTACTCCAGGCCTTGACAGCTCCCTCCTTTGAACCTGCAGCTTCAGCTGATCTCAAACATTTGTCATGGAAAACAGCCTTTCTCGTCGCTATTACTTCAGCTAGGAGGGTCTCTGAACTTCAAGCCCTATGTGTAAAACCTCCTTACTTGACCTTCCACAAGGATAGGGTTTACCTCAGTACCAATCCCTCATTCCTTCCTAAGATTGCTTCCAAGGCAAATATTAACCAATCCATTAATCTGCCAGTTTTCTTTCCTGAATACCAGAACAAAGGAGAATACAAACTACATTCTGTAGATGTGCATAGACAGCTGCGTTTTTACATTCATAGAACGGCTTGTCATAGACAATCCGACCAGTTGTTCGTCTCCTTTGCCAAATTTAACTTAGGTAAATCTGTGTCGAAGGTCACCTTGTCGAGGTGGATTTCACAATGCATCCTTTTGGCTTATGAAAGTTCTGGCAGGCCCGCACCTCAGGGAGTCCGTGCCCACTCTACTCGGTCCATGTCTACTTCTGCTGCCTTTCGGTCTAGAGTACCCCTGGATGATATTTGCTCAGCAGCCACTTGGGCTTCACCTCATACCTTCATCAACCATTATAAATTGGATATTATCTCTAGAGGGAGAGCATCCTTTGGCTCTGCAGTGCTCCAGAACATCCTTCCATGAAGGCCGCCCAAGGTACAGGTAGCTGGGGACTCTGTCCCAAAGGTTGCTGACAAATGAAGTTAACTACTTCAGGTTAAGAAGTTATGTACTCACCATAACGTTCCATCTGAGTAGGTAGACTTCATTTGTCTGCAACCGTCCCACCCTCCTTCCCCCTGACCTTCGGATGTTATTTGGCCAGAGGTTTTTACTCTGCACTTTAAGAAAGGTAGTTAGTTTCCTTTTTCAGCCTTATTGGTTATGGGCAAACTTGATCTGAGGTCAGTCAGGGTTGGCAGGGGATTATGGGTGAAGGGGAGGAGCTAGGAGCTCGGATCTAAGCTATGAAAGATTGCCGGCTCGGATCCGAGTTAGGATCCGATTCCCAAAGGTTGCAGACAAATGAAATCTACCTACTCAGATGGAACGTTATGGTGAGTACATAACTTCGTATTTCATGGTATTTACTTATCAAAATTCTGCATATCTTGTGCAGAAATGAAACATCCCTGGGGCCCATTGCATACTGCTTGTCTCAGTGACCCTTCCAGTCAAGCCATACCTCCCTAGCATAAAAAAGACCATGATAAAGATTTGCTTCATAGCTGCAGCTTCTAAATTCTGTAATTTACAGAGAAATATGAAAAAAAGAAATGAAGGTAACTTCTGTGGGAGTTGTATTACAGGGTTTCAGGCGTCAGTGAGAGAGAGACAATTTAGAGCCACTATGAAAGAATACATGTAGTCAGAGTTAATACAGAGTCAAAGCATTAACATGACAGAAAATTTTTAGAACAAGTGTTTATTCCAAACCCTTCAAGAAATGTTACTGAATTAAATTTGCGTATAGCTTCTTGTGAAGTGCATCGCCTAGCAATGTCATCAGAGGCTACAAAATGAAGGTCTCCAGCAAACCAGTCTTGCTTAATATCTATTATCATTCTAAAATATCCAAAAGGGGCACTTATTCAGCAGTAGTTAAAAAGCTTGCTAAACAAGATTTTCTGATTAAATGAAATGTGTTTTACAGACATTACTTATTTCATAATACTATTAAAATACTCGCGAGGGGTTGTTGTGCCTCACTTGTGTGTCATGCCAATGCCCACCAAAGCAACCTCCCCCTCATTGTATGCTACTGCTTTACTGTTTAAGTAGTGTGCTCCTTACTTGAGGTCGTAACCCTTTGTTGTGATGTCACACCTCATTGGTAGGAGAGTGACTGTTCTGCCTCTTGCAGATTAACAACACCTCAAGAGGAGAGCAAGGAAAGAACAGCTGAGCACTTAAGAAGTGAAGGTCCTGTAATGTGATAGCAATGTGTCTTACTTATTAAAGAGGCATAGAAGTAAAGTAAAATGTAGGGTGAATTTGATGCAGTTATTATGTCATGGCGATGCTGACTGTCTTGCTTCATGTAAGTCTAAGTGTACTGCATTATGATTGGTAGTTGAATACTTTGATAGGTAGATCACATGATTTGATAATTTAAATAAATGACTTATGACTGGTCTTTGTGTGAAAGACTGTTCTATCCACTTACCAGTCTCTGCAAGCTGTTTATGAATGTTGCTTTTTTCCTCTATAATGGCAGGTCAGGTTTGACGTAGTAGTCTGTGATGTCATGGTGAAACAGCAAGGAGGCGTGTGAAGCAAAGTTGTCTACTTTTTTCCTTGTTTGTTAGTGGTGGGTGGTAGTCACATGACAGTGAGGGGAACAGAGCAGTACCAATGAAACTGAAGGGGTAAGGAAAGAATAACGTGCCCAGCATCACCAATGACTTTTTTGCACAGCAACTTCATTTACAAAAAAAAAAATATTTCATATGCTTATATTTCTGTTTGAATTCATATGACAAAACTGATGAAATGTGAAGTTACTCGAAACTGATTAAACAAGCACATTGTTCTCCAGAGTAAATGGAATCAGTTAAGAAATCAACCAGTTGATTTAGCAAAGACTACACTACATGTTTATTTTTTTTTGTAAAGTGTATTTTTTAAGACAATGTTTATATGTTTATTGGAATTATCTCCTTGCTGTCTGTCTCTGGATATGATAAAGATTTTTGGTTTGTTAGCCAGAAACTCCACCACCACCACAATGTTCTTTAGTCACCGGAATCTTCCGTCATTCAGTCTGCCAGTAAAGGTAGTTTACCAGAACTTTGCCTTCTTTCTCATAAAAGGAATGAGGGATGTTCATCATATGGTTCACTACTGAGTAGTGATGACCCTGGGAGATTTCTACTTCAAAAGGTGTGTCATCTGACCTGCTTTCCCCGCAGGGTGGACAGACACCATCCCACCTGGATGCCAGCACCTCTTAGGTTTAAAAGGAGCTCATTCCATATTTAGTTATTTATTTTCTTTCTTGCTGCAGTATCAAAAAGTCTGTGTGCTGACATTGTCAATGTAATTAGCCATCATACTTTTTTTTTTCTATGAAGTTGATTGTATATATACTGTACTTAGGCTCACCTATATATCTTGTAATCAGTTTTCTTCTAATTATCATATTAAACTTTTTAAACTATGGTTAATCTTTCTTTTTTAATTATTGATAAATATTGTTAAACTTTGTTAACTATTTCACCAAATTACTAAGTAACCTTGTGGAGTTTTTCTCCCCAGGACTCTGCTGAAAAAGGACACAAAAGGGCCCATAACCATACCAGAAGAATGTAGAGTCCCTGAAATCACAGACACTCAGGTTAAAACAGCCCTCTCCAAAGCCAGAAACACAGCATCAATGGGACCGGATGGTGTCCCAGGCTGCGTCCTACACGAGCTCAAAGACGAACTAACCCCTCACCTAAACACACTGTTCAAACTCAGCCTCTCCACAGGCTATGTATCCATAGAGTGGCGCACAGCAACAGTTATTCCACAGCCACAACAGACCCCAGGAGCTATCCTGACTAGCTTGGTCTGCAAGGCTATGGAGTGCATCATCATGGAACTCATTAACAGAGACATTGGGAACATCCAAACACTGGAACCTACCCAGTTCGGCTTTGTTAAGGGCAGATCATGCCTCTTAAACCTGGTGGACTTCTTTGAGACAGTTACCAAGGCTGTAGACGAGGGAAAGGTGCTACACACAGCCTACCTAGACCTTGCAAAGGCCTTCGACACCATTCCCCATTCTGGTATTATAGACAGGCTCACCAGCCTGAACATAAATCCCTACGTCACGAGATGGGTTGCCAACTAGCTCACGGACAGAACCCACATGGTGAGAGTTGTTGGAGCTAGGTCCGACTCTTAACCGGTTACAAGTGGCATTCCCCAGGGCTCAGTCCTAGGACTCCTCCTGTTTGGCATATACTTCTCAGAGGTACAGACAAGCACAGGAGGACTATGGCTGACCAAGTTTGCAGATGACTGCAAACTAGGGGCTATAATTGACTCTCCGGCTGACACAGACATCCTCCAAAAGGGTCTCAATGAGACGGATACCTGGTGTCAAAATCATGGCCTCAAGCTAAATGCCAAAAAGTGCATAGTCATCCCCGTTGGAAAAAACAAAGTACCTACAAACTACCACATAGGTGGTAGTCCCCTAAATAATGATGTAATAAGGGATCTGGGGACCCAAGTAGACAGTAATCTCACCTTTGATAATCACATTGCCAAAGTGGTTAGAAAATCCTTCTACGTGGCCCACCTAATCATAAAAGGGTTCACATCCAGATCAAAAGAGGTCATCGTGCCCCTCTACTCATAACTCATCAGACCCATCATAGAGTACAACGCCCCATTTTGGATGTACCTTACAAGAAGACACCTGCAGCAGCTGGAAAGACCACAGAAGCACCTCACCAAGAGGATCACTGGCCTCAAACAGATGCATTATGCAGCTCGACTGAAGAAACTCCAGCTGTACTCGGTTGCATACCGCCTACTCAGAGGTGATCTCTGCCTGACAAGCAAGGCCGTGTCCAACCCAGAATTGATGGACATGGTCCACCTAAAGAAAACCTTATACCCTCGAGCTACACGCTCTAGGGATCTAAACCTCACCACAACAATAAATAGGACGTGCTGGAGAGATAGATTCCTGTCCCAGAAACTTCCCATGCTTTGGAACAAGATTCCACTCTACATTAGGCAGAGCTCCTTGCTAACACTCTTCAAAAGAAACCTTGACTAGTGGATGGGAAACAGAAAGTTTACCCCAGTGATCACTTCAGTAGCTGTGCTGGACAGAGGCACAGGGAACTAATCTAAGGGGGCGGCGACAGCCAACACATTCTGGCTAGGTTTATAAATGCCTTCAGGCAGATAGCCTAGTACCTACCTGTGAACCTATGGTGTCCAGTCTATCAATCCTAGTAAACAAATGTTAAAATAAATACAAATAAAGTAAATGTGTACTAAGCGTTCATCAGCCTGTTGGTTCAACCTGACTTTCAGACTACCCATTTGAGGAAAATATCACTTTGTATGTATGTATATTTCTAGGTAAGGAAATTTCTTGCATCAGGGCTATACATTTTAGGTTCCAAAGGTAGTAGCTGCATTAATTGTAGGAAGCAAATCTTGCTCAAAGCCTTTCAAAGTCAGTGCTGGTTCTGCTTAGAGAATAGAACACATAAGCAACTCCTTTTCACATTGTACTAGCTTCAACCAGAAGACTGTTAAGTAAAGAACCATGTCTGTCTGTGACTGTCTGAAGCACAAAAGGCAGCGCTGCAAGGTGGCGCAGTGCAGTGGTTAACATTGTTGCCTCACAGCAAGAGGTTCTCCTGTTTGATTCTCAGCTGGGGTGTCTTCTGTGCGGAGTCTACATGTCCTCCCTGAGTTTGCATCGGTTTCCTCCCACATTCCAAAGACGTGCGGTTGCAGCATTTCTCACTGGGCTTCCGTTGAAAATAGGCTTTGTTCTAGTCAGACTTTCCCAGTCAACAAATGTTAAATAAATAAAATAAATTTTGTCCAGGGCCACCATGACATCAACCATGTCATCCATGGGTGCTCTACTCAAAAGAAATGAAACGAGAAGTGCCTAAGACAGAAGGCATCTTAGAAGACCAGTGACATATCTCTTGTCTCCATACACCACTCTAGGCTTGAGGGCCTCAGACCTGGTAAGGAGAGTTTGCAGTTCCCAAAGCTATGCCTGCTTGGCAGAAGCATCTGGCAATGCTCCTTAGGAGGCTTCTTTGCAGAGGGATGACAGCATGTCCTCCAAAACAAAAATACTGCCATACTTGTAGCTCTAGATATCTGTCTTTGCATGTCTAATGCTGATGCCAGTATCTTGATAACTGAGGATGCTTCTAGTACGTGAGGTTGTCTACCCTGCTAAGGTAGACGTTATCAGTACCTGTCTGTAGCTGGAGAACTCAAAGCAGGTATCACTGCCAAAAGTACTGCAAGGCATCCAAATCTCAGACATTTACCTTGTTGCCTCAGGCCTGAGTTGGGCATTTCCTCCACCCATTTTCCCTTCCAGGTCTCTCTCAGGATCAGATGAAGCTGGAACAGGACTGTGTAATTTTATTCAATTGCCCTCATCCATAATCAGAGGAGCTATCAGTGTCACGAGTCCCTGCATTGAAATGTAAGAGGGAAAATACACCCAACTTCATAGTCTGTAGGGGTGGAGATCTGTGATGCATATGACCTTAGTTTATTTAGAGGGTTGTGTGCTGAAGCCGGGGGGATTGGGATTGAATACCTTAGCTCAGTTATTCTGGGGAGGGACTGGGTTTCTGTGTACATTTGGGATGCACCCTGGTGGAGGCAAGTGTGTGAATCCTGTATATTTGCGAGACTAGGATTCCTTTCCCTTGCATACCTAAAAGTCCCTGTCCCCAGATGCATAAATAGGTTCAGGGGTTCATACATTAGTACTAAGCTAATTAATTTCATGGTCCATTTTAAGCCTAGCCAGATGCCCTTTTATTCCAGTATTGCAGTATTCTACTAGTGGGTTTACCCCTCTTCCGATCAGCTTGTCCGGCCAGATTTCCAAAGCTTTTCCAGTCCCTCATGGTGTGTCGGACGTCTGACATGGAGGCAGGTACATGGACCATAAAGGTGATGTCTGCACGCACCAGTCCTCAGAACTTGTCAGCCGCCAGCTCTACACCAGGTGTTCCTGCTACTCGAGGACGTTGGATCTGTTTTGCATTAAAGATAAGTACCCCGTTGAAGCCTTTTTCTTCAGTCCTTTTGTATTTTTATAATCTGTTCATGTCCGGTAAGAGTAAGTGCAACTGTGGTCATCAGATTCCCCATCTTTTGTCTGGGTAGGGATCACGATTACAAAAACTCCACCATCTGTAAATCATTCGTCCCCAAGACCCTTCACCGCCGCTTACAGGCTCTCGACTTATACCTTGCGAACCAACGCCTAAGACAGCTCTCGGTATGGAAGCCGCCTCCGATGCCCCATCCGAACCACCAAGGAAGGGCCAAGTCTATGTGGCCTACTACTTCCACTGTGCCTCCCTCTGCCACTCCTCAACCTGTGGCCGCCGTCAGCTTGGCTAAGGACCTGGCTTTCACCACTACAGATACAGCAGGTACCTTTCAAGAGACCACACAGTCTAGAGCAGACGACACGTCCAGGGAGGATGTACCGGCACCTGCTCCAGACGCCGGGGCGGGGCCATTGCCTTCGATGGGTGCTTCGGACCCAGTCTCCGCCGCCCCAATGTTTTCTTCCAGGCCTACCACCAGTCAGATGCTGGTTAGGCCTTCTAAGAAAAAACAAAAAGACCAGACATATTTCTCTGGCACCAGAGGCCTCACTTGATTGGCAGGCCTTCAGCCAGAGTCTCTACAATCCTTTCTTGGCCCGCAGGCCTTCCTCTGAGTTCACCCCTTCAGCTCCACCTCTTCTCAGCCCTAGGCCTTCCTTACCTGAAAGGACAGTGAGTCAACATGCAGAGGAGGAACTGTCCGACTCCTCAGAGGGCTCCCTGTCCTACTCTTCCTAGATTTCATCCCCCTGGGGTATGGATCCCCGGAAGAGGCCTCTGCTGAGCCTGATTCCCCAGTGGAAGACCTAACCTTCAGGGACACTGTTTACCTGATGAGAGAACACTTTAAGTGGGAATGCTCAGACATGTCTGAAACACAGAAAAGATTTTATGATCTGATTCAGATGGAATCACCTAATTCATCACCTGTCCAACCTGCCTTCTGGGATGCATTTGCTGTGGCATCCATTAATCCAGATTCCCAACCACCTGCTCCTCGAAGGGCAGACAGATTATACAGGTTCCCTGACTCAGATAAATTCCTATTCAAGTGCCCCCCAGCAGACCCTCTCACTGTTGCCATTTCTATGGACAGGGCATCCAAACTCATCCCTACTACCACTGTCCTGCCTACAGATAAGAACAGTAAAGCCACGGAGAGGTGGGGGAAAAAGATTTATACTTCTGCTACCATAGCTTTTAGGGCAACAAATTACCAGTCCCACATGGCCAACCCTGGCTCTTCTGGACAAAACCTCCAAAGAGCTTAATGACATTCCTGACTGTGCTGCTGAAGCATCCTTGTCTTCCTTACTCAGGCTTATGTCACAAGTGAACAAGCACTCCCTTAGGTGCACATACAATGCAGCTGTCAGCTAGGTCAGCTGCATCAGCATCCGTGCTAAGAGGATATTCCTAGCTACGTCTGCAGCCCCTCCCTGATGACTTCAGAGCCAAACTCCTGGATGCCCCCTTGGACCATTCGGCCCTCTTTGGTGCTAAGGTGGCTGATCTTTTCAAGTCTTTCCAGCAGAAAGGGAAAGAGCTTTAAGACCTCAAGCATCTCCTTGTCTCTCCAGTCCCAAAGTTACAGAGGAACTTCCCAGCTAAGACACAATCTATAAGAAAGGTGCCAAGGCTTTCAGCCCCCCCTAGGTCTAGAAGGCCTCCCAGGAGACAAACTGCCCAGCCAAGGACTTCTTAGGCCTCTTTAGGCCTCTGGCCAGAGGCCTTCCTTTCCAAACAGGGCAGGCAGTGTCTGACTGCCTGCCACTTTTCCTCCCTCCACCTCCTACTACCACCCCCTTGTCCACCTGTCTCTCTCACTGTCTCCTTGTCCATCGTGAATGACAGATACTTTATGACTTGGATCACTCCTCCTCCAAGACTGCCTATTCAACCCTGTCCCACATCCCAACAGTTCCTCCTACACCAGGTCTTAAACAACCTGCTGCTGCAAGACACCATAGAATCAGTCCCCACCCCTGCTCGAGGGAAAGGTTTCTAGTCAAGAATTTTTCTGGTGCCCAGAAAGGAAGGACCATGAAGGCCCATCCTAGATCTCTCCCACCTCAACCTCTTCTTAAAGATGCCCTCCTTTAGGATGCTCACCTTTCCCCTCATTCTCCCTCAGGCCTTCACGGTAACCCTGGACATAAAGGAGGCATATCTTCACATTCCCATAAAGCCTAGTTCCAGGAAATATCTCAGATTCATAGCTGGCTCTTCTCACTTTCAGTTCTGTGTCTCGTCTTTTGGGCTCTCCACTGCCCCAAGGGTATTTACAAAGTGCCTAGCCCCAGTAATCGCCTACTGCAGGACAAGGGGAATACAAATATTCCCATACCTAGATGACCTGCTCATTCAGGCAGCAGGCAGACAGACCCTCCTTGGTCACACCAAGGACCTCCTGCTGCAGTCTCTAGGGTTCCTGATAAATTTTCCAAAGTCCCAACTCGATCCTACACAGGACATTGTCTTCCTGGGATGCAGAATCAGGACAGACATCATGATGGCCTCCCTCCCAGAGGAAAAAGTGGTATCCCTCTCCCATCACTTTCAATCTGTCCTCCATTCATCAGCTCTGACTGCGAGGGAATTCCTAAGACTTCTGGGGTACATGGCAGCTACTATCCCCATGTTACCCCTAGTGAGGTTACACATGAGAAAATTTCAATGGTACCTACACCTGTTGTGGACCCATCACTCACATCCTCTAGAGTTCAGGGTTCCACTCTTGCCATATCTTCACCAAGAATTAAAATAATGGCTTGCCCAAGTTGCCCAGAATCTGGGACTGCCCCTGCAAATGCCCACCCATTCCCAGATCATGCACACAGATGCCTCAGACCTGGGCTGGGGGGCAACTCTGGGCCCAAGGACAGTGCAAGGTTTGTGGACAGACAGACACAAACAAGTGCACATCAATATCAGGGAAATGAAAGCAATGCTCCTCACCCTGCAGGCCTTCCAACCTTACTTCCAACAGGGCCTCTTAAAGATCTTCACAGACAACACCACAGTGATGTGGTACCTGAACAAGCAAGGAGGGACAAAGTCCTACCTCCTGTGCAGACTAGCTCTACAGGTATGGGATCTGGATATCTCTCTGGGAATCTCCCTCCAGGCAGCCTACATTCCTTCCCAGCACAACTCTCAGGCAGATCCACTAAGCAGAACTATATCAGACAGCCATAAATGAATGCTGTCAAGAGAGGTGTACCTAGTTCTGGTCCACAGGTGGGGTATTCCACGGATAGACCTGTTCGCCTCCTGCAGAAACAGGCAACTCCAAAGCTACTGCTCCAGAACTCACGAGCCGAAGGCATTGCAAACAGATGCCTTCTCAATGTCATGGAAGGGGAGGTTCCTGTATGCTTCCCTGCCTTCCCTCTGATCCAAAGGGTCTTATTGAAAATTCAGCAGGACTCACCGAAAATCTTGCTGATGACTCTGGCCAAGCCAGCACTGGTTCTCTCTACTTCTTCATCTGTCCAAGGGCAGTCACCAAACGTTATCCCCCTCAATGGACCTACTCACACAGCACAAGGGGACACAGATACACCACTGTGGCGGTCGCTGCACTTCTCCCTGTGGCGGATAGGATTCTGATTCCCTTCAGACACCTGTACAATGAGGATGTGCTTTCAGTCCTGCAGGAGGCCAGGAAACCCAACACAAGAAAGCCTTTTCTCTCCAAATGGAAAAGGTTTTCTTTCTGGTGTCATAAAAGACAGATGGTGCCACTGGACAGTGACTTGCATCTAATTCTGTCCTACCTCTGTGAACTCCTGAAGACAGGTTTGTGATACTCCTCTTTAAAAGCACATCTGTCTGCTATTTCTGCCTGCCTGCCTGCCTATGGACCCTCTGCTGGCATCCAGACTACCAGCCAAACTCTTCCTGAAGGGGGTTCTACACCTAGGACTTCCCAGGAAACCATCCCTTCCTCCCTAGGAGCTTAATTATGTTCTAGGAAAACTCACTTTACTACCCTTTGAACCGGCTGACAAGGCCACCTTAAAGTTTTGCACGTGGAAAACAGTCTTGCTAGTAGCTTTGACATCAGCCAGGAGGGTCTCAGAGCTTCAAGCCCTTATGGCTACCCTGCCTTTCCTGGTTTTCCATATGGACAGGGTCACCCTCAGAATAAACCATTTCCTCACCCCCAAGGTGATTAATGACCTTTCCTTGAATCAGGCTATCTACCTGCCTACATTCTTCCCTAACCCACAGGGAGATAGTGAGAGAGGCCTTCATTCCCTGGATGTCCACAGACAACTCAGATTCTATTTGCATAAAACAAAACCATCTGATATTGTTAATCCTCGTTCATTCCTTACACCTGGGTTATTGGTTCCGACCTCGGAACCAAGCCGGCCATCTTCCAAGCTCACGATAGCCACAAACTCTTGAGCTAAACTCTTACCCACAGTTCCCCTCTCCCTGTTACCTCAGATTTTGTTTGCCGCATCGCCGTTCAGTCATGTCAAGCCACTTCTCTTGAGCTAAGTAAAACTTCTTTGATAATACATTATCGTATTGCAGTTATTCTCAGTTCTAATTTTGTTAAATAGTTATCTCTTACCCTATCACATCTAGCAACTCTATTTTGTTTTTTTTCTAGCCCTTTTTTCTTCTTACCGTGAGGTAACACCTTAACCATCGTTGGTAAAATCATTCCTGCTTTACCTTCGGGTATTTCTCGTACCATTGTTGGTACCTTCTTCCTTCCTTTCCTTTCTTCCTCCTATCATGGCAGAGAAAAAAGGTGGTCCGGGATTTAAAAGATGTGTGGATTGTGGGCATAAATTGCCTATTTTGGATGCATATGCATTATGTGTTTACTGTTTGGGTGTGCCTCACTTGACTGTTGACCCACCTTGTGGGATTTGTGCTAATTTTTCTAACAGGACTTTGGTGGAAAGGAAAAATAAACTGATTTTAAAGGGACTACTTAAGTCTTCCTTTTCAGAGGCTATTTCTGGGTCAGAGGCTTCAACCCCTCCTAGTTCCCATAAGAAAAGGGATGAACACAAGAAGGCCAAGTCGTCTCTCCCGTCCTCTCCTGCTGGAGACAACCAGAAACCGAGACCTAAGAAGGCCAAACTTTCAAGTTCGGATTTGACTTTCTCGGCCCCGAGGCTTTCGGTGCCTAGATCTTCTGCACCGAAGCCTTCGGCACCATCCGTTACTTCGGTCCCGAGTTTTGTGCCCTACACCTGATTGGAACCGAAGGGCCCCTTGGTTCAGACTTCCTTACCAGCACCGACGTTTGCTTCGATGCAGACCTTTCCGGCGTCGATGGCTGTTCCGACGCCCGCCCCTGCTTCGACTCTGACAATTTTCACGGCACCAACTATTCTCTCGGTACCGACCACCTCGTTTTCCGCACAGACTCTTTCGTCATCTACCATAGTGCCAACTACCACTTCGGCACCGACCTTGTCAGTGCAGACCTTACCTTCGGCACCGATGATCTCCTCGGTGCAGACACCAATAGTACAAGCCTTAACGGCTCCATTGTTTTCGGTGCAGACGCCTATTTTAGCACCGTCCAAAGACCCCTTTGTGGGCACCATATTTCCTGCATCCTTGGATAGACCTGACTCCCCTTCAGCTATGTCTATGAGGTCCACTAGAAGCCTCTCGGAACAAGATGTGGTGTGACATGTGGATCAATTGCTTTTGGCCAGAGGTATCCAACCCTCCAGGAACTACTCTTCCTTTGGAGGTGAACACCTTTCTCCAAAGACTCCTACTTATAATCCTCCATCATTGCCTTTGAAGCCCCCTGCTGTAGCACAGACTTCCCTCACTTCGGCTCCTTTCATGGACCTCACTAAGGAGTCACAGTTGTCTATGTGGCAGGAGAGACTTGTCAATCCAGTCACTGCTCTGGATGCTTGCTGTGACGTACATACTCCTGTTTTTCACAGCCATCCAGGGACTCCAAGTCGGCGGGCTGATTTGCTTGAGCGAGGTGTGACCTCCTTGGGTGGACCAGCCTTCCAACTCATGGAGAAGGCTCTTGCGTTTGCTGGCGATCCTGTGCTATCAGTGCTCCTGTCCTCCTCTGGACCGCAATTTTCACAAGACACCCCTGGCGAACACTGGGTACAAGGGCCTCAGGACACACTCCGACCGAAGGCCCCTTTTGCGCTGTCTTCCCCAGATTCTCCCCCTGAGAAGTTCATTGCAAGAGTTCATGTAAGAGGAAGCATGTGGACTCCCCAGAAAAGTCCCTCATGGAAGACACAGACTTTGATGATGGGGAAGGGTCCCCTCGGTCATCCTCTGAGGTATCCTGTGGAGATATCCTCGAAATACTTAAGCAGAGAGGTGATTGGCGGCCCTCAAACCCGACCTGTGAAGACACTGTGTTCCTGCAGGCTTTTCGTGCCCGGCCCCTTACCTCTTGGGTTACTCCACCTGCCGACGAGCTTGTCCGGCTCGTGCAGCGTGCATGGAAGGCTCCTGATACCATTGACGCCATTCCCCACAGACCAGATAAAATCTTGTCCCCTCCAGATAATGAGCCTCACTGGTCCAAAGGTCTTCCTGTAGATGCCTTGGTGGTGGCGGCCACAACAAAGAAGGATCTGGTGGAAGACAGCCAGACTGTCCACCCACCCAGCAAAGAGTCCTGGGCACTGGACAGATTAGGGAAGCATACCTTTGCATCAGCGACCTTTGCAGTCAGGTCCCTGAATTATATGGCACATTTTACCAGGCTTCAAAGAGACTTAATTTCTGAGCTCTCTGAAACTTTGGCTGGAGCTGAGTCTGATGAGGTCCAGGACAAAGTGGCCTCACAGTTAGCCACCCTTGAATCGATTTCTAACTCCTCCATGCGTCTGATTTCTCACGCATCAAAAGGAGCAGCTAGAGCAGTGGGTGCAGGCATAGTAATGAGACGGCATGCCTGGATGCACTTGTGTGATTTCATGGAACCTTTCAAGGCTTCCTTTCTGAACGCTCCCATTGAAGCCTCTTCGTTATTTGGACCCAAGGTTAAAGACACACTGGCTTGGTGTGAACAGGACAGTAAGACCCTTTCTGACATGGGTGTCCTCTATTCTTCCCCACAACAGGCTTTCTCCAGAAACCAGAAGAGTGGGAAGATGTGGCACAAAAAGTCTCAGTGTTCTTTCCATGACACACGAGCCGAGTTTTCCCCTAGAGGCAGAGGGGGAAACTCATATGGAAGATGCCCCTTTCGGGGCAGAGGAGGTCCACGTAACCAGGGTTCCAGAGATTCTTTGTCTGGCCAGTCCTACCAGCGCTCCTGAAAAGCGGCCCAACTGCTTTCCTCTGGAAGTGGTTGGGGGTCGTTTCTCTTTGTACCCTTCTGCCTGGCTAACCATTACCACTGATTCTTGGGTACGAGAGATAATAACCAGAGGTTATCATATTCCCTTCGATCTTTGTCCCGCCCCCCCCCCCTAAGGAGCTTACCCGACATTCCACCCAGTCAAAGGGTAGAAGCAGCATTAGAGATTTCAAATTTGCTAAGAAAAAGAGTCATCCAAATAGCCCCACCAGACCAGATAGGATCCGGATTCTGCTCAAGATTATTTTTAGTGACACAAAAATACTGGGGACTGGAAACTGATTTTGGATCTCAGTGTTTTAAGCAAATTCGTAGAAGTACAGAAATTCCGGATGGTCACAATACAGTCTAACCTCCCACTCTTGGAGGCAGGCAATTGGATGTGCTCTATAGATTTTCAAGATGCATACTACCACATAAAGGTGGACAGACCATCAAGAAGATTCCTTCGCTTCCGTGCGGGAGCCAGTCATTACCAGTTCCGAGTACAACCCTTCGGACTCTCTACAGCCTTCAGAGTGTTCACAAAGTACATGGCAGTTGTCACAGCTCACCTAGGACTGCAAGGATTCCGGGTGTTTCCATACCTAGACAACTGGCTCATCACTGCCCCCACCAAACATTTATTGGAAAAAGCCTTGGCATAATCTCTTCACACTGCAGAAAGGCTAGGTATAACTATAAACTCGCAAAAATCCAAGCTATCCCCATCCCAATCCATAGAATTCATTGGGGTCCTGTTGGATACAAAGAACTGCACAGCATCGATTCGAGAGCACAGAATTTTAAGGATAAAACAACGACTCATACTCATCCTCTCAAGGGAAAGATCGACAGCACATTCTGTTCTCCAGCTGTTGAGTTCCATGGCAGCTTCCATCACCATTGTCCCCCTCGCGAGGTCCCACATGAGGCTTTTACAATGGTTACTACTCACCCAGTGGTACCCTTTCCAGATGTTCTTCGTGTTTCACTCTTGCAGTCATTACACTTGGGTTATCCTGCTGGCAGGCTACCCTCAGTCGGCCTGAATTCCAAAGTCTAGGTCCGGCGTCGGTTGCTGTCACCTCTTCCCTTTCTTGCCGCGTGTTGCCCTAAGCATAAGCATTTAGGAAGTGCCGGTCGGCCGACTCCTGAGATTTTCGTGTTCGAATTTCAGATCCGAAGTCTTCTTCAAAAGCTAAGTACCCCGTTGGGGGAAACTTTTTTCTTGCTCCAGACCGATGTCAGAAAAAGTTAATAATTGTATTTCTTGTGGGAAGCAAATACCTCATAAGGAGTTTCATTCTTACTGTATTCCTTGCCTAGGCCCTGACCACGACATTGCTAGCTGTCGGTTTTGTGCTAGATTTAACCAACGCACTATTAAGTATCGGTACGATTTTGCATTACACTATTTTGGCAGAAGATTTAATTATACAATGTCGTCGGATAGCCATCCTACTACCGGAATTCACAAGAAACACAAAGAAAAAGAAAAGGATAAGCATCTGAGGTCCAAAACAGATGACGAAGCTTCTTCTAAGCCAGTCGCCGGTTCTCAGTGAGGCGCCTTCGCAGCCCCTGACGCCGGCTACTTTAGACCTACAGGCCGCTACCGACTCCCATGTGAAGTCGACTAGGCCGCTGAAAGCTCAAGGTATTGGACCTTCGGAGACTATTCCCTCAGATGGGTCCGGAGCCGGTGAGCAGGCATCGGCTTCTGAGGGTGTTTTCAGACCTACTCAATTATACATTAAAACGACTTCAGCTTCAAAGGCAAAGACTAAAGCACCTTTAAAGACAAAGAAACAAGTACAACAGCCTCATGGACAGGCCTCCATGCCCAAAACACAGATGCTCAAAATGGCCGAAGACCTAATTACTTTGATCAGGGGTTCCCATCCCCCACCTGATAAAAGGCTTAGGCAAGAGACAGAATATGAATCTTCAGTTCAGGTTTCCATTTCATCCGATTCCTCTTCTGATCAGGAATACTCTCTTCCTCCCTATGAGGATTCTGATGCTGAAGAATCTATCCCTTCAGCCTCTCTTCCTGAGGATTACTCTTTTGGGGAAACTTTGCATACCATGAGGGAGCATTTTCACTGGGAGGGCCAAGATTTTTCAGAGTCTAAGAAAAGGCTCAGAGTCTTCCTTTTACTACCACAACACAGGCCCCTAGCTATTCCACCTGTGTTAGGCATTGTAGATGATGCATTTTCAGAGTCCAGTCTGACCCCTGACTCCTTACCTCCAGCTCCTGTTAAGCCGGACAGGTACTACAGGGTTCCTGACTCTCATAAATTCCTTTTCAAAAACCCTGCTGCTGACCCAGAAACAATCTCTCAGGGTCCCAAAGGGGTCAAGGCTTCCACTGCAAAAAACCCTATTCCCTCAGACAGGGATTCTAGGGCTTTGGACAGATAGGGAAAAAAGATTTACACTTCTGCTACCTTGGCTATAAGAGCTTTAAATTGTCAGTTTCATATGCTCAAATATCAGCAATATATTATGTCACTGCTTAAACAGAAAATGCTGATAAATTCTGAATGTGCAGAAAACAAAGAAATGCAGGATTTATTGCATGCAGCTGAACAAGTTGGAAAACATACTTTGCAATATGGTTTTGATTCTTTGGAGGCCTCCTGCAGGGCCGCTGTTATGGGTTCTGTAATCAGGAGGCATGCTTGGTTAAAGGAACAAAATCTGCCTGATCACGTCAAAGCAAAATTATTAGATGCTCCATTACAGCATGATACCTTGTTTGGTGTTAAAGCAGAAGAATTGTTAAAGAAAATGGAGGACAAAGCTAAATCTATGCAAATGGTTAAGGATTTCTTACAGGTACAGCCACCTGGATTTAGCAGACACTGGCCTACAAAGAATTGGTCCTTTCCAGTGTCAGACAGACCACAAAGGGGCAGATACAGATGCTCAAGAGGCAGATCCCAACCCCAAGGTTCTTACAGGTCTAAACAATGGGGTGCTTCTACCTCCAAAAGTGGAGAAGACAAATCACAGCCATACAGGAAACAGTCCCAATGACTTCCCCCTACCTGCACCAAGCACTTATCTTCTGGCAGCACCTGTAGGGGGAAAACTAGCACTTTTTTCTCAAAATTGGCACATAATAACCCAGGACAAATGGGTCCTAGACATAGTGTCACAAGGCTACAAGTTTCACTTCCATACCCTGCCAGGGACAAACGGTTGGCCAGACCTGCCAAAACATCAATGGACAGAGGCACAAAAGCAAGTCTCATCCCTCATGGACATTAGGGCCATTCAACAAGTACCAGAGCAAGAGCAAGGACAAGGATTTTATTCAAGACTTTTCATGGTCCCTAGAAAGGACAAGACCTGGAGACCAATACTGGACCTATCTATTCTAAACACATTTCTGGATATACCAAAATTCAAAATGTTGACTCTACAGCTGCTTCTGCCCATGCTGACCAAGAAGGCTTGGCTTGTGACTTTAGACCTAAAAGAGGCATACCTGCATGTCCCAATCAGACAAACATGCAGAAGATACCTCAGATTCAAAGTTGGCTCAATGCACTACCAATTCTCTGCACTGCCCTTTGGCTTATCTACTGCGCCCAGGGTCTTCACAAAGTGCCTGGCACCAATAATTGCATTCTGCAGACAAAGAGGAATACAAATATATCCTTACTTGGACGACTGCCTCATTCAAGCAGAGAACAAGGACATTCTACTACAGCATCTGGCGTTTGTAAAGAGATTTCTAACAGGCCTAGGGTACACAGTCAACGAGTACCCTCTCAAGAGATAATATTCCTGGGTGCAAGCTTAAATACAACTGCCCAGATGGCTTATCTCACGCCAGACAAACAAAGACAACTGACTACCTATTTCAACCTGTTGGCAACAAAGGCCCAGTTATCTGCAAGAAAAATTCTGCAGGCTTTGGGCTTTATGGCACCCTGCATTCTACTAATTCCATATGCGAGACTGCATATGAGGAAACTTCAATGGTACCTAAAAAGTGTTTGGAATCAACATTGCCACAGTCTGGAAACAATAATTACCCTCATTCCCTGCCTGCAACAGGAGTTTCGATGGTGGGCGAAGGCTTGTCACCAGAACAAGGGGCAGCCATTCACTTTACCCCCAGCCAGGCAAACATTAACAACGGATGCATCAGATTATGCCTAGGGGGCCCACATGGCAGGAAGGTGTATTCAAGGCACATGGTCCACAAACCAAATGCATCTACATATCAATCAAAAAGAGATGCTAGCTATTCAGAATGCCCTGACAGCCTTCAAGGACCTACTTCATCTGGGGCAACTACTGATAAAGACAGACAACACCACGGTCATGTGGTATATAAACAAGCAGGGAGGCACTCATTCCTACCCCCTTTGCAGACTAGCCATGACTTTGTGGGACACAGCATTGACTTACCAAGTACATCTGCAAGCACAATTCCTGCCAGGAATGATAAATACTCTGGCAGACGAACTAAGCAGAAATCTCATGGATCCCCAGGAGTGGAAATTGGATCCACAAGTCTTCAGCATGATAACCAGGAAATGGGGATGCCCAGAGATGGATCTATTTGCCTCTCCTCACAACTACCAACTAAAAAGATTCTGCACAAGGACTTATCACAGACAAGCATGGAAAGTGGACGCCCTATCTTTCAGCTGGAAAAACTTAGCAGTATATGCCTTTCCTCCACTGCCTATCCTTCCCAAGGTACTCCTAAAGGTCAGACAAGAGAAGCCAAAAATGATATTGATTGCCCCAGACTGGCCCCGCCAGTACTGGTATCCAATTCTAAGGAACTTGTCTCAATGCCCGGCTTGGACCTTGCCTCAGATACCTCATCTACTATCACAACAAGACAATCAGATCCTGCACAGCCAGCTAAAGACCTTATATGTGGCAGCATGGCGGATAATGTAGTCATACAAAATGCGCTCCTCACTAAGGCTGTGATGGATGCCATTTTGGAGGCCAGAAGGCCTAGTACCAGAAAATCTTACGCTGGAAAATGGAAGGGATTCTGTGCTTGGATCCATGCACAAGGAATTGACACAGCTATGCCAAATATTCCTCAGATTTTGCAATATTTAACTTAGATGCTGGACAAAGGCCTATCCTTTTCATCAATTAAAATTCATGCCTCTGCCATTTCAGCTCATTGCACTACAGAGACACTGATCTTTTCTCATCCTTTGTTAAGGCAGTACCTCAGAGGAGCCAAAAACTTAAGGCCTCCAAGGAGATCACCAATACCTGCATGGGACCTCAATTATGTCTTGGAAAAACTCACCGTGCCTCCTTTTGAGCCAGCCACTACAGCTGATATAAAGTTTTTATCTTGGAAAACAGTTCTGTTCCTAGCAATAACTTCTGCAAGGCGAGTCTCAGAGCTACAGGCACTCATGGCTGTGGAACCTTTTATCATTTTTTATCCAGACAGGGTTTCTCTGAAGACAAACCCGACATTCATGCCTAAGGTAGTCTCCAGTGTGGCCCTTAACCAAGCTATTCATCTGCCTACTTTCTATCCAAACCCACAGAATAAGGGAGAGAGAATTCTGCATCCTTTGGACATACACAGACAACTACGCTTCTACTTGAACAGTACCAAAGCTTTCAGAAAGACGGTGCAACTGCTAGTGGCATATGCTGCAGGATCACAAGGAAAGGCTATCTCAAAGCAGACTATTTCTAAATGGATAGGCCACTGCATTCGTTTCTGCTGTTCACAACATGGAAAGCCAGTGCCTAAGGGCATTAGGCCACATTCAACTAGAGCAGCAGCCTCTTCAGCAGCCTTCCTCAGGGGAGTACCAACCAAAGACATTTTAGAGGCTGCTACCTGGAGTTCAGTGCACACCTTTACAAAGCACTTTCATTTACCACTCTACTCTAAATCCAGGGCAGGCTTTGCCACTGCAGTTCTGCAGGGCCTCATAGCAGCTCCTAATGCTATATTAGCTCCAGCCTCCCAACCATAGCTTTGGGATTCAACCCAAGTGTAATGACTGCAACAGTGAAACACGAAGAACATAGTACAGTTGTGTACACTTACCATAAATGTAGATGTTCGAGTGTATTCACTGTTGCAGTCCAGGTTACCCTCCCACCATCCCCCATTTCTTTGCTGGAACTTATCTGCACTTCTCTATTCTATACAACCAATGTGGTGTATTTGCTTGTAGATGAAGGTATAATATAATTTGGTGCGTGCATGTTTTATTGGCATATTTTTTTTAGCCTACCCTTTTGGGGGCACCTGACATCTGGGGCAAGAAAAACTGAAGAAAATGGCGTCGATGCATCTTTTATACCCCTGGCGCACTGACTTCAGGGAAGAGGTGACAGCAACCCACGCCGGACCTAGACTTTGGAATTCAGGCCGACTGATTGGGTGGGATGGGGCTTTTTCAGGGGAAGACAGTCCAAGGCACGTGGTCGGACCTAGAGGCTCATCTCCATATAAATGTCCTAGAACTGAGGGAGGTGCTTCTAGCATTACAAGCATTTCATCCCCTCCTTCCGTCAGGGACTATTGCAATATAATCGGACAACATGGCTGTAGTCTGGTACATCAACAAACAAGGCGTAACGAAGTCCTACCCACTTTTTCGAGAGGCCATGAGGATATGGCAATGGGCGATGGCTACAAACCACTTTCTTTTAGCAACGCATATTCCCGGGAGTTCCAACATGATAGCAGACCGATTGAGCAGGTGCATTCTGCAACCACATGAGTCTCTGAATCCTCTTATAGTAGCGGAGATTTTCAACTGCTGAGATCTCCCTTGTGGCGACCTTTTTGCATCCCCGACCAACTACAAATACAGCAATTACTTCGCCCTGATTCCCCCTCAGGGACAGTCACCCAGGGACGCTGTAGTCCACGATTGGCCCTCAGGTCTCCTTTATGCCTTTTCCCCTCTCCCTCTCATTCCCCAGTTCCTGAAGAAAGCCCGCCGGTTGAAGAGCAAGATAATCCTCATAGTGCCGCATTGGCCTCGGCAAATTTGGTTCCCCTTCTTATGGCCTCACCTGCTAGATCAACCATGAATTCTCGGTCCAACTCTGGATTTGATCTCCCATCCGCAGAACCGGATTCACCCCAACCTGAACAGACTGAAGCTCACAGCTTGGCTCCTCCACTTCCAGTGATTGCCAGGCATACTGATCTTTCTTCCCCAGTACGTGACATTCTTATTGCATCTCATAAGTCTTCCACCAGAACTACTTATCTCAGCAGGTGGAAAAGGTCTATCATTTGTTTGAAGGAAAAACGGATAGACCCTTTTTCAGCACCAGTGCCGGTAGTATTGAAGTACCTGTCCAGTTTATTCCAGTCTGGCCTATCTGCTTCTACCACTCAAGTTCATTTGGCCGCGATATCTAATTTTCACAATGGTGTCCATGACTCTTCTCTTATGTCATACAAATTATGCAAGACTTTTCTAAAAGGCGTAAATCATTTGAAACTCCCTTTTAGAGAACCTAGTCAGCCATGGGATCTGTCTTTAGTCCTGCAAGCTTTGACTACGTCTCCCTTTGAACCAGCTTTTTCATGCGACCTCAAGTTTCTTTCTTGGAAAACTGTTCTTGGTCGCCATTACTTCTGCCAGACGTATCTCTGAACATCAAGCTCTATGCATCAAACGGCCTTACTTAATCTTCCATAAAGATAGAGGGCCATTGAGAACTAATCCTTCCTTCCTGACAATAGTGATCTCTGAAATGTCCATTAATCAATCCATTGAATTGCCAGTTTTCTTTCCCAATCATTCTAACAGAGGAGAGTATTGTCTACATACCCTTGACATTCACAAGCAAATTAATTTCTATCTGGACAGAACTAAGGATTCTCGCAAATCAGATCAGCTATTCCTGGCCTATTCTGGTCCTAGACTTGGATGTGCTGTTTCAAAGGTCACATTGGCTAAATGGTTAAAAGGCTGTGTAACATTTATTTACAAAACTCACAATATCCCTCTGACTACAGCTGTTAGGGCTCATTCCACTAGGTCGGTCTCAACTTCTGCTGCCTTCCATGCTAGAGCTTCTTTACCTGACATTTGTGCAGCTGCAACTTGGGCTAGACCTCATACCTTCATCAGCCATTACAAATTGGATTTGGCTTCCAGAGGAAGAGCGTCCTTTGGTTTAATGGTGCTTAGGAATGTCTTTCCATGAGAGCCTCCCAGGAATAAAGGTAGCTGGGGACTCTGTCCCAGGCGTAAGGAATGAACGAGGATTAACAATATCAGATAAAGAAGTTATGTCTTACCATAACATTCCATCTGTATTGTTGATCCTCGTTCGGTCATTACAAACCTCCCTCCTTCCCCCTCCTGAGGCTTATAGTGGATCTCATTATCCGGTTCCGTTAGGTCATTTGACCAGAGGTAGCCTCTACTTCCTTTGACTTGCAAACTTAATCTGAGGTAATAGGGAGAGGGGAATTGTGGGTAAGAGTTTAGCTCGAGAGTTTGTGGCTATCGCGAGCTTGGAAGATGGCCGGCTCGGTTCCAGGGTCGGAACCGATAACCCAGGCGTAATGACTGAACGAGGATCAACAATACAGATAAAACGTTATGGTAAGACGTAACTTTTTTTTCGCAAATCAGACCAACTGTTTGTCTCCTTCCACCCCAGGGCTCTGTGGAAAGTGGTGGGCAAACAGACCATTTCAGCCTAGATTGTCAGGCTATCTCCTTTTGTTACACACACCGTGGGAAGACACTTTCAGGCAATGTCAGGGCCCACTCCGCAAGAGGTCTTGTGGTGCCTTTTTCAAAGGCCTGGACACTAACTCCATTCTGGAAGCATGTAGAGGAACAAATGGGTTAATGTGGGACAGAGGGTGAATATCAGCAGCAAAAAGTAAGAAGCACAAAAAAGAACAAAAGTGAAAAAATCCACCTTGAGGAATCAGGCTGCTCTGACTCAGAGGCGGAAGAACTTGCTAATGTGGACCAGATCCTTTTTTTTTTCTACGAGTCAGACGCTGATGGCATCCTATCATATGGCTCCCCACCAGATAGTTTCTCATTTGGAGACGTGCTCAGTTGGTGAAGGATTTCTTCAAATGGGAGTCTTAAGGATTATTCTGATGCCCAAAAAAAGATATATGGAGCTTCTGGGTTTGCCAGAATTAAAACCCTTAGCTTTTCATACAGTGGTTGAAACCTTTGATGTCTCATTCTAGAGTGCGTCTTAACAGTCAAATTCCCAGTTACCTGCACTCAGGAAGTGTGACTGTTTTTATAGGGTTGTGGATTCCTTTAAGTACTTAAAAAAACATTTGTTGATATAGCTGTGAAGTCCATTAATTGCAGCAAGGGAGGATACTTGGGCATCAGTCGAGTCCCCTAAGAAATGACAGGGAAAATAAATTATATGACTACTTTGTGATGAAGGTCTACACTTCTGCAAGATGAAGATCTTCACCTCTGCCAATGTGTCCTTCACAGCTGTAAACTGCTAAACCCATATGTTGACATACCAGCGAACTGTTCTGTGCAATCTGAAGGACAAGGCTGAGGAAATGGGGGAATAGGCCCTGAGAGGTAAAGTGCTTGACTTGTATAACTTTGCTTTTCAGGTTAGAAAGCACAGTATCAAATTTGGCTATGATGTATTGAATACATCATACAGGCTGAAAGAAGTGGGTCAGTTAATAGGAGACATGCCTGGCAGAGGACCCAGTGCCTATCCAGAGATGTAAAGGAGAAGCTGCTCAGTGCCTCAATAAAAAAGGACCTGTTTTTTTGGCCCCTTTGTTGAACAGACATTTAAAAAGGTAGAGAAAAGGGGGAAGATGATGCAGTCTCTGTTTACACCCCTGCCAAATACAGTAATAACTGTCTTTTTTAAGAGTTGGTTTTCCACCAGAGACAAAGAGGCACACACAGTCAAAGAGGAACAGCATCCAGTTTAATTAAAAATGGTAAACTGACCAGAAGCGGAAGACCGAGAGCCATCTTGGCCAATAATTTACAAGGGAATTGGCACACGTGGCCTTCAGGGCATCTTGCATCTTTTCTTAGACTCCAGTTCATATTAAGGCCATTGTTGTCTTATTTTTCAAGTAGCCAAAGAACAAAAACATCTGGTGAAACCCATGCTACTAGATGTCCTGAACAAAAGCCTAAAGAGAGAGAGAGAGACTACAAAAGTAGGGAAAAGGTCCAGGATTTTACTCATGACTGCTTTTAGCCTTAAGAAAATACAGTCCATAGGGGACAGTCTTAAACTTATCAAGCCTAAACAAGTTTCTGAAAGTGCTAAAATTTTAACCTTGCAGGCCCGCTGTCTGTCTTCTTCTTTCAAGCCTTCATGGCTACCCTGGCCACAAAAAAAAAAATTCTAAATTCACATACCTATAACCAGGAGAGATAGACATACTTCAGATTCAAAGCAGGAGCACTTACTACCAATTTAATTTCTTCCCCTTTGATTTGTGTTCTGCTGCATGGGTATTTCCAATGTGCTGGGCTCTAGTAAATGCTTATTGCAAAACCAAGAGCTTTCACAGTTACTCCTGCCTGATTCAGGCTGCAACTTTAGAGGACTTTAGAGGAGATGCAGACAGTCCTGCAGTTTGCCCTGGCATGCTTCCCAAGTCTGGAACTCTCTCTGAATCAGCCAGAATCTCAGAGGGCATTACTCTTCTTACTGAAGGTGCTGTTTCTAACCTGCTACTTCTCTTCCATAGCACAGCAGACCCTCAAATACCTATCAGACCTTTACAACTGAATATTGTCTTATGCCTCTGAATGTATATACATCTGCAGTAAAAGCCTCCATGCTTAGGGATCCTCTATTTATTTCCTGTTACCAGTAAAGCAGTTAGCTCCTTAAAAAGGTCTTCTATCCGAGACCGACCAAGAAAGTAAGTTTTCCATCATAGTACCTCAATTATGTGTTAGACCACCTTTTGAGCCAGCTGATGGTATATCCTTGAAATACTTAGCATGGAAAACTGCCTTTTCATTACATTTGTCACAGGGATATCAAAATTACAGACCCTTGTGTATACAACTCATATTTCACAAGGGCAGGGTAACATTCTGCATCAGCCCTACTTTCATGCACAAAGTGGGAACAGAAGTTTCCTTAAATCAGGCTGTTAACCTCAGTGTGTTCGGTCTTACCTCACAGAACAAGGGGAAAGGATCTTACTCAGTCTAGATGTTCATAAGCAAATGAGAGTTTACCTTGAAAAGACTAAAGGAAAAAGGAAATCAGTCCAGCTATTCATAGCCTTTGCTAAGGATAAGGAAGGCAGGCCTGTCTCTAAATAGACCATTTCTAAGGGGCTGGCTCACTGCATTTCTGCTGTTACCCTTTCTTTGGCTCAGCAAGAGCCACATCAGGTACCACTACCTTCTTAAGAGTGGTCAGCACCAGGCCATGCTGGATGCAGCTATTTCACCATTGTCCACACCTTCTCTAAACATTATAAAAAGGACATTACCTCAAGAGTACCTACGCAGACCGTCTCAAAAAACTGCAGCTTTACTCGTCGCATATCACCTACTCAGAGGCGATCTCTGCCTAACATACAAAGCTATGTCAAACCCAGAGCTTCTGGACATGCACCACTTAAAGAAATCCCAATCCCTACAAGCTACACACTCTAGAGACCTAAATCTTGTCACCACAATAAACAGAACATGCTGGAGGGATAGATTGCTGTCCCAGAGACTTCACATACTCTGGAACAAACTACCTATCTATATCAAACAAAGTTCCTCATTAGCACTCTTCAAGAAAAATCTTGATGATTGGATGGAAGATAGGAAATTCATCCCGGGGATCACTTATGTGGCTCTGCTTGACAGTGGCACAGGAAAAAATTTTTTTGGGTGGCGAAAGCCAGGCATAGGCCCTAGGGCCCATAGCCTTGTACCTACCTATGAACCTAAGAGCCAAGGCAATTATTTGCCTCGGCCATACCACAGGACCTACTAAAAACAATAGTTTATCAGGCCAACCACCCAGTGCTCCATAAGCTCTGTGAATCTTCTGAAGTGTTGCCAATAACCTAACAGCGAACAATGCAATATAATACAGTTGTGTTAGGAAATTTAATGTAATTGTAGATATTCAAGTATGTTCATTGTCGTAGTAATAGTTTTCTCCCTTTGCTTGTCTTTTTCCCTTCTTGTGGCCATCCATGGATTGGAATGGGTACCCGTTCACCTACCTCCTTACTTTCTTTCTTTGTGCCCTCTACAGTTCACACCCCTTCTCAGGTTGACCATTATCTGGAGGTGGAGCTCTGGGAGGCCCTTCTGCTTCCTGGGTGGCTGCTGCATATCCGTACAGAGGAGGAACCTTGCCATTTTGGCTGACATGATGCACTGTGGATGACAAGCGGTAGTGTCTGATTTGTCTGGCTTCTTACATCAGCTGGAATTTTCTGTAAGCAAACTGTTTTGTTCTTTAGCTGAGGTGGTATTTTTAAAATTAGAGGCCATAGCATTTTCAGTCCGCCTTGGCAGGAGCTTGACTGATTTGTAAAAGTTCTTGTATTTGTTTTTTCTGGTTTGTACAGATCTGTTTTACAGACTGATTGCTGTCCTGGTCTTCTTTTTTAATTAAGTCTATTTGTCACTGATCTAATACATACTCCCGGCCATTTCGGCTCACATGCTGCAGTGATATACTGTGGAAGACAAGCTCTAGTGTCTGATTTGTCTGTCTTTTTACATCAGCTTGAAATTTTTCCCCAACACTGCAAACCTTTTGCTGTCATTGTTTTAAAAGCTAGTGTTTCTGGCTTTCACCCTTTCTTGTAATCTGACTACCAAAGGCCCTCCATCCCCCTTTGATTGCGTTTGTCAGTTGTGTAAGCTGATTAAATACTTTCCCCCACATTGTTTTACATAGCTCTATCATACTGAGAGCCAGCTCTATCATACTGAGAGCCCACTCAACAAACAAGTATTGTTCTTTAGCTAACCTTTTTACTACAAATAGTCATTTTCACAAAGCTCCCATCTGCTTAGCGTCATTACCACACTCTGAGAGGGTCCTGAATAAATCCTGTGCCATCCCTAGCAGATAAGATTTATTTTATTGTTTTGCACTTCATTTAACTGCTTTATCTAATTTTTGCACTTTAAATCTTGTTTCAAGTACCCCTGATAGTGTACTGTTTGCTGAGAACTGCACTTTTGAGAAGCTTTACTGGCAGTGTTACTTAAGTTGCTACATTGTATTTTAGTTGGGACTTAATTGTTGTATTTCTATAATTTGTTGGCCCTGCTGAAGGGATTCTACACAGTTTTCTTTGTTTTAAATGCCTGTATAAATGTGTCGTGTTTGAAAGGCTCTTGGCTAATTCCCACAGAGCTCAGCAAGTCTTGGTGTCCTGACCTGAGCTTCTGAAGTGATTTCTTTGCATCACGTGCCATCCAGGTCAAAGCTAGGTAATTGTGTTTAAAAGTCACACTTTCGGAACCTGTTTTAGTGATCAAGTACTGGTTTCTTGTTTTTATTTTTGCATTTATCTGTATTTTTGCTCAAACTGTCTTGCTGTTGGCATGATTGACTTGAAATTGCCTTGTCTAGCTAGTTTGTTAAAGTTGTTTTATGGCGCCATACACTCTCAGGCAATCTTTTTGTGCTTTTACATTGAGGGCTTGGATATTCCATCTGGTGGCAGTAAGTGGTGGCCTGGTCTGTCTGAGGTGGAAAACACAGATGTTAACCTGTAAAACTAGTACTGGGACTGTAACCTGCAGTTTAGTGACGCATTCCACAAAGTCAAGCTCTATAGCACTAATACCATATCCTAGCATTGTTCAACTCTAGTCCCTAAACCTAGTGACCACTCCTAGGAAAACTCTGTAAAACCCAGTTCTCAAACCCTAACAGCCCACCCTAATACAGGTCCAGACAATATGGATATGCAATTTCCAAATGTATCCTTAGCCAGTTTGGTAGATATGGGCATGCCGAGACAATGTAGCAATTCTCTCCTGTTTACTGACAACCTTTTAATCCTTAAATAAACCAACACTGTATGCAAGAGATGTACATACACAATTTCCTTGGAGGTAAAAGTCTTGCATACAAATAAGGTTGTCAAGAACACATAAACTACATCTACCACACATAGTAGCTATCTTATGCTGAGGCAGTAAAAAGCAATCTCCCCAAACCTCAAAGACCTCAAAAGCCTACAAAGAACAATGTCTATCCTCACCAATCTCTAAAGCATACACCAGAAGCAACCCCAAACACTGTACATAAGCCTACACCCAATGAACTCCCAAAAACAAAGCCCGTAAGGCAAGCAAACAATTTACCTAGGACTCTTGTAATAGGGGTCTGCATTGTATAACACACAGATGTCCCACTTACCAGAGAAGGTTATGGTCAGTTGCTTATCTGGGGCCAAGATCCTCCAAGTTGCACGTGTACTCAAGTCATTGTACCACAAGTACCAGTATGATTCTGTCATAGTCCTTGTTGGTGTAAATGACCTGAGACATACTTCTCTGGATTATATGAAGAGAGACATTATGGACCTCTCTGAATATCTGAATATGTGTCTCATGTGCCTTGCATTGAGCAACATTCTACCTTCACCAAGGTTGATGCCACAATATGACCAAAAATGTCTGACTTATTGGTTTAGTTTCTGGTATCAGTCCAGGGGGATTCAGTATCTGTCAGCTTGGGATGACATGATCAACAGATCATGCTGCTTTGCCAAAGATGGCCTGCACCTGCCCTCTCTGGACTTCTAGATGTTGGCTAAAATGTTATCCACCCCCTTAGAGCCTTTTTTAGGCAATGCCAAAATGATAAACATATCGACATAGCAAATAAAACCCATAGGAACCTAAAGGTGTTATGCTGGAGGCTAACAGCCGTAACAAGAAACTCCACACCCTACAAGCTCTCCTCACTCTGGGGAGTATAGCCTGTTAATGAGACAAGGTTTAAAGCCACAAAAAGTACTCTTGATAATGCAAAGCTACAGTACCTTCCACACATTTAGACCATCAGTCACACAGCCAGGGTCTAAAGGTTGAGGTGTCTCGATCTACATTTCAACAAGTATACCTCAAGCTTGGTTAAACAGGATGATACCCTGGAGTTCATCCACATTCAGATCACCTTAGACAGAGTCCCTTACCATATCTTAGCAAGCTATAGGTCACTGTTTATGGCTCAAGAATTCCACATTTCTTATCTAGTCCTACTGGAGGCACTCTCCATCCAGCCACATACACACTATTCAGGGGAGAGTTTAACTACTGCTCTATAGACTGGGAAACATACACTGCCGCCAACTTGCAGGCACAATGTTTCCTGGACTTTATTAACACAAATGTCCTTGATCAATTAGTGGCCACTTCAACCAGAGGTTCAAACATACTGGACCTTGTTTTCACCAATATGGAAGAGCACTGCAGTCCCCACCCCCACCTGCCCCCATGTTACATACTCACTGGTGAAGTCATATCACAAAACCTGCTCAAGAATTCCACATTTCTTATCTAGTCCTACTGGAGGCACTCTCCATCCAGCCACATACACACTATTCAGGGGAGAGTTTAACTACTGCTCTATAGACTGGGAAACATACACTGCCGCCAACTTGCAGGCACAATGATGTTCATCGTGCATTACAGCTGCAGTAGTTACATATGGGTTTTCAGCCGGCAGGCGGTCCCTCGGTCGGCCGAATTCCAAAGTCTTGGTCCGGCGTCGGTTGTTGTCGCGTACTCTTCTGACGTCAGGGAGGCTAGAGTATAAAAGACACAGCCGACGCCATCTTCTTCAGTCTTTTTTGCCGCACGGTGCCCGAAGCAGAAGCAGTTCGCAAGTGCCGGTCGGCCAGCTCCTGAATTACGAAAAAATTTCGGAACCGAAGTCTTCGTTAAAGCTAAGTACCCCGTTGGGGAACCTTTTCTTGCCTCAGACCGATGTCAGAAAAAGTTAATAATTGTATTTCTTGTGGGAAGCAAATACCGCATAAGGATTTCCATTCCCTTTGCATACCTTGTTTGGGCCCAGACCACGACGTCTCGGGCTGCCGCTTTGTGCTTCTTTCAATAAGCGCACTATCAAGCGGCGGGCGGAGTACGCCCAACATTATTTTGGAAAAGCGTTTAACTATAAAATGTCGTCGGATACTCCGACTACCGCTATGTCCAGAAAACGCAAAGAAAAGGACCGTCAGTCGAGAACTGCGGTCTCCACCGACACCACGCCGAAACAAGCTCCACGTGGACCGGTTCTCAGTGAGACGCCTTTGCAGTCCCTGACTACCGACGACACTCCATCGGCGGGGTCTTCTGTGCCTGAGACCGCTGGTTCTTCGGCCCTTTCTCAGACTACTACCGAAGCACCTGCTCTTGTTGAACCCACCAATGTGGATAGATCTACATCCACCCATGGTGTATTTCGGCCTTCATCTTCCTTCTCCATCAAGGCTTTTACAAAAGCTAAATCAGCCAAGCAACTTTCTAGGCCTGCCTCACAAGGCCCAAGACCTGGGCCCACGCCTAAGAAGCACATGCTTAAGATGGCTGAAGACCTGATCACTCTTATTAGAGGCTCACAGGCCCCTCCTGACAAGAGACCCAGAGTAGAGGAGGATTCTCCTCCTTCTGACCAAGATTCCATTTTATCAGAACATTCTGATGCTGAAGAACAGTCTTATTCTCCTTCGAGGATTCGGATGCAGAGCAGTCCATTCCTTCTGTATCCCCCCCTGAGGATTTTTCATTTGGGGAAACTTTACACTCCTTGAGAGAGCACTTCCATTGGGAAGGCCAGGATTTTTCCGACTTCAAGAAAAGGCTCAGGGAATTCCTCTGGTTACCTCAGCATAGGCCTCTGGCTATCCCTCCTGTTTTGGAGGTTTTAGATGATGTTTACTCGGAGGCCTGTTTAAATCCTGATTCTCTGCCTCCTGCACCAGTTAAGCCAGATAGGTATTACAGAGTTCCTAATTCTCATCAGTTCCTCTATAAAGGCCACAATGCAGATCCTGAAACTATTTCTCAAGGCCCTAAAGGAATTAAAGCTTCCACGGCCAAGAACCCACTGCCTTCGGAAAGGGAATCTAGATCTCTAGAAAGGTGGGGAAAGAAAGTTTACACCTCGGCCACCCTTGCCATGAGGGCCTTAAACTGCCAATTTCATATGATTAGATATCAGCAATTTCTGTTATCTCAATTAAAAACAAAAATGTCACAACCTGAACAACCAGATTTAAGAGTTGCAGGATATGATGCATAGTGCTGAGCAAGTGGGCAAGCACACCTTACAATGTGGTTATGATGCACTAGAGGCCTCCAGCAGATCAGCCGCCACTGGAGCAGTCATTCGCAGACATGCATGGCTAAGGGAACAAAATCTTCCAGATCAAGTGAAAGCAAAAATTCTAGATGCACCATTACATAAGGATGTCCTTTTTGGTGGTAATGCAGAGGATATTTTACGTAAAATGGAAGAAAAGGCAAAATCTATGCAGACTGTCAAAGCTTTCTTACAGGTTCAGCCACCAAGGTTCAGCAGGAATTGGCCATCAAAAAACTGGTCCTTTCCAACGACTGACAAAGCCCAAAGGGGCAGATACAGACGCGGAAGGGGCAGAGGACAACCCCAAGGATCCTACAGAGGCAGACAATGGCAATCACCTACACCAAGAAGTGGTGACGACAGTGCACAGCAATACAGAAAGCAAACTCAATGACTCCCTCATTGCCATGCCAAGCAGAATTCAACTGGCAGCACCTTTGGGAGGAAAACTGGCACTATTTGCAAAAAATTGGCATATTGTCACAACAGACAAATGGATTCTGGACATAATAAACAGAGGCTACAAATTTCATTTCCACACTCTTCCAAAAATGAGAGGCATGCCAAACCTACCACTAAATCAAAGGGTAGAGGCACAACTACAAATTGCAAAGCTCCTAAACATGGGGGCTATACAAAAGGTACCTACGCACCAACAAGCACAAGGTTTTTATTCAAGGCTTTTTCTGGTGCCAAGAAAAGGAAGCGACTGGAGACCCATTCTGGACTTATCCATTCTCAACACATTTCTTCTAGTGCCAAAATTCAAGATGCTCACACTACAGCAACTCCTTCCCATGCTGGGCAAGGGGTTTTGGCTGGTAACATTGGACCTCAAGGAGGCATACCTGCATGTCCCAATCAGACAAAGTTGCAGAAGATACCTCAGATTTCTTGCAGGTTCAAAACACTATCAATTCTCTGCACTGCCCTTTGGCTTATCTACTGCCCAGAGTATTCACCAAGTGCCTGGCATCAGTGATTGCATACTGCAGACTTCAAGGGATACAAATTTACCCTTATCTGGACGACTGCCTGATCCAAGCGGACAGCAAACTCGTACTTCTCAAACATCTGGCATATGTGACACGTTTACTGCTTTCTCTGGGATACACCATCAACAAGGAGAAATCAAAACTAACACCCTCTCAAAAAATTACCTTCCTGGGTGCCAACTTGGACACAAACACTCAGATGGCTTACCTAACAACAGACAAACAAGGGCAACTATCTCACTACTTCAAAATGCTTGCAAAAGTACCAGGCTTACTGCAAGGAAAATCCTGCAGGCTCTGGGATTCATGGCATCTTGCATTCTTCTAATCCCATGTGCAAAGCTGCACATGAGGAAACTTCAATGGTACCTAAAAAATCTATGGTCTCAGCACAGTCACAGCTTAGAAGTGGAAATTCCAATAATTCCCTGCCTACAAAAGGAATTCATATGGTGGGCTCAAGCATGCAAAGTAAACAAAGGCCTCCCATTCTGCAAGCCTCAAGCTATACAAGTCATCACCACAGACGCCTCAGATTACGCCTGGGGGGCGCACATGAAGGACAGGTGCATTCAAGGCAGATGGCACAAGACAGAAAAGCACCTTCACATAAATCAAAAAGAAATGCTGGCAGTAATAAAGGGATTTTCAGCTTTCAAACAATTCCTGCATCCAGGACAGCTGCTCATAAGAACAGACAACACCACGGTAATGTGGTACATAAACAAACAAGGAGGGACCCATTCATACCCCTTGTGCAGATTAACCATGACTCTTTGGAATCTAGCTCTGGAAAGACAAATAGAACTCCAGGCTCAGTACCTACCAGGAATGGAAAACACGCTGGCAGATACTCTGAGCAGGCATATGACAGACCCTCACGAATGGAGGCTACATCCAGACGTATTCACCGAGATTGTCCAAGCATGGGGAAGGCCAGACATAGACCTTTTTGCCTCCCACAAAAATCATCAATTAAAAAAGTTTTGCTCAAGGACCTTCCACCCAAAGGCTTGGAAAGTGGACGCCCTTTCATTCACATGGACAACTTGGTCAGTTTATGCATTCCCACCACTACCTCTGCTGCCCAAAGTGCTTCTGAAAGCAAGAACAGACAAGCCAAGGATGATACTGATTGCTCCAGATTGGCCGAGACAACATTGGTATCCACTATTGAGGAACCTAACTCACACTCCTCCGTGGCCCCTGCCTCTAACACCTCTACTGCTGACGCAGAACAATTTCAAAACTCTTCACAGTCAGCTGAAAACTCTCAGTCTAGCTGCATGGAAAATCCCTTAACTTCACATCAGGCACTACTCTCCAAAGAAGTGCAGGATGTCATTCTGGAGGCTAGAAGACCATCTACAAGAAAAGCTTACTCCGCAAAATGGAAGCGGTTTTGCTGTTGGAATGAAGAAAGAGGACAGGATCCTAGAAAATTAAACCTGCCCCAGATTTTACAGTACCTAACTGAACTTTTAAACAAGGGACTTTCCTTTTCATCAATCAAGATACATGCCTCAGCAATATCTGCAGAATTCAACATGGACCCTCCTTTATTCTCACACCCTCTACTGCGACAGTTCCTCAGAGGGGCTAAGAACATAAGGCCTCCAAGGAAACAACCAGTACCAGCTTGGGACCTTAACTATGTACTGGAAAAATTGACATTGCCTCCTTTTGAACCAGCTGTTTCAGCAGAATTACAATATTTGTCCTGGAAAACAGCTTTTCTACTGGCCATCACTTCAGCTCGTAGGGTTTCTGAGTTACAGGCCCTCATGGCGGTGCAGCCATTCCTAATATTCCATCAGGACAGGGTTTCCCTGCGTACTAACCCCTCCTTTATGCCTAAAGTAGTATCTAGGGTAGCCCTAAACCAGGCCATCCACCTTCCTACCTTCTACTCTAATCCTCAAAACAAAGGGGAAAGGCTGCTTCATTCTTTAGATATCCACAGGCAGCTACGTTACTACTTGGACAGAACCAAGACATTTAGAAAATCAGATCAACTCCTAGTTTCCTATGCTGTGGGGGGTCAAGGGAAACCTGTAACTAAACAGACCATTTCCAAGTGGATTGGTCACTGCATACGTTTTTGTTATTCCCATCATGGAAAGCTCGTACCTACTGGTATCAGATCTCATTCCACTAGGGCCACAGCCACCTCTACAGCCTTCCTCAGAGGAGTGCCTACTAAAGAGATCTTGGAGGCAGCCACTTGGAGTTCTGTACATACTTTCACAAAGCATTACCATCTGCCTTTATACTCCAGAACCAGAGCAGGCTTTGCCACTGCAGTTCTGCAGGGCATTCTAGCTCAACCCAGTTCCGTATAGTACCTACCACCCTATACATAGCTTTGGGATTCTACCCATATGTAACTACTGCAGCTGTAATGCACGATGAACATAGTACAGTTTTGTACCTACCATAAATGTAGATGTTCGAGGGCTATTACAGCTGCAGTACAGGTTTCCCACCCTCCTTCCCCCCTTGGTAAGACCTTGGGGTTTTGAATACCTATTCATACCTGCTGACTGGGTTATCCTACTATGTTTTATTTGCTTACATTTGTGTATTACACTAATTTATGTATTGCCTTCCTTTTGGGGGCACCTGACATCTGGGGCAAGAAAGACTGAAGAAGATGGCGTCGGCTGTGTCTTTTATACTCTAGCCTCCCTGACGTCAGAAGAGTACGCGACAACAACCGACGCCGGACCAAGACTTTGGAATTCGGCCGACCGAGGGACCGCCTGCCGGCTGAAAACCCATATGTAACTACTGCAGCTGTAATAGCCCTCGAACATCTACATTTATGGTAGGTACAAAACTGTACTTTTCCTGGACTTTATTAACACAAATGTCCTTGATCAATTAGTGGCCACTTCAACCAGAGGTTCAAACATACTGGACCTTGTTTTCACCAATATGGAAGAGCACTGCAGTCCCCACCCCCACCTGTCCCCATGTTACATACTCACTGGTGAAGTCATATCACAAAACCTGCTACAGTTAGAAACTATTCTAAAGCAAACTGTATCCTATTAAGCAGGAGCGGCCTTAGGTCAACTGATGCCCTAGGCAAAAGGGCTCCATGGCGCCCCCCACCACACCACTTGGTGCCCCCATCCTGGTCTACGGTGGCCGCCTAGTTGGCCTATGCCTAAGGCCGGTTATGCTATTAAGTGACAGTTTGTCAAAATTCAGTTGCCCGCCCATCCCAGAGTTCACAACAGCCAGTGCATAATTAATCACAGAAACACTGTACAAACATGTAAATAGCTGCATAGACACTACGCACCTACCAGAAGTAAGCCCAAAACAAACTCCAAAAACAAACCACACTGGTGGAATCCTGATTTTAGCAGGGTGTATGACAAAAAGAAAAATTCATAGCCAGAGCCGGAAGGAGCAACTCTCATAATCACAAAAGCTCACTAATTAAACTAAACAGGAAACTATGAGGACTAATTAAATCCAGTAAGGCCAGTTTAGAGGTTAAGATAGTTTCTCAGACTAAAGACAACCACAAAGCTTTCTATAGTTATGTCCAAAACCTCAAAGGTAAAACATAACAGTGTGTTAAACTGGTAGTAAATGATACCACCTTCTCTCAGCAAAGTGACATAGTGACAAATTCAGTTCAACCCCCCACCACCACCTTTTGTGAAATCCCTACCAACATATAACCCCCCCCCCCAAAACTATCTGCAAGGAGCAGGTCATAACGGTACTCACTAAAACTGAAACCTCGGCCTCAGTGGGGCCCAACAGTGTCTCAGATTGCATCCTAAATAGCTTGAAACTTTACCTATCAGGACCACTTGAGTAACTTTTCACTTTTCAGCTACAGCCTAACAACAAGCTATGTACCAAGCGAATGGAGGACAGCAGCAGTTATCCCTTTCACAAGGGTGGACCATCAACCGACCCTGGAAACTACAGACCCATTAGTCTGACTAGTCTGATATGCAAAAGCCATGGAACAAGTCATCATGAAAATGATCAGCAAAGACATTGGCAACCTGCAAACACTGGACCCATCCCATTTTGTTTTTGTCAAAGGAAGGTCATGCCTACTTAACCTGGTAGATGTCTTTGAGAAGGTAACCAAGCTAGTGGATGAAGAGAAAATGGAGCATACCGCCTACCTAGACCTGACTAAGGTATTTGACACAATAGCCCACTCAGGTATTGTGGACAAACTCACT